>NC_134574.1:68197907-68395407 GCF_050947875.1 Dermacentor variabilis
GCCTTTTGTCTTTAAGAAGATTACACCTGGACAGAAACCTACTGCTTTCTCTCAACGGTTCAGTAAGAAATCTGCCGCAATTGCGATATCTGGGTGCTTCTTTCAACAAGATATCGAGCTTGGAAAAATGGGAGTTTGGCAATACCAGCGCTTTGACGGCCATTTATCTCGAGGGGAACAACATCACCAACGTGGAAGGGGCTTTCATCGGTGTGACTGGCCTACTTTCCTTGAACCTAGGCGATAATCAAGTGGAGCTCCTCCGAAGAAGTGACTTTGCGATGAAAATCTCGGGCCCTCTGGTTGTGACTATATACAGTTACGTACCTCCTTTGATTTCTTGGATCTTTTCCTTTAATATAGCCCACATTGTTCCACTAAATGGTGCTTGGTTCTGATGACGCCGTCAAACAATTCCTGTACTGTTCCTCATGGCACTTATTCGGTGGTCCGAGCGCTGCTGCGCCTTCGTTATCACCCGAATCTTTGCTCCTCGAGTAATGGGCGAGATAATGGGCGGTGAATCAGACGATCAAGGAGCGATTGACCATTCGATGCGCGGTGCAGACGCTCAATATGATACAGAGCTCTCTGATCTGCTTGCAGCCTCAGGGGTAACTGATGCGCTTCAGTAAGTAATGCAATAGATTGCGCCTCACGAGGTAATTCAAGCATTAGACGAAGGGCAACGCGATGATCTCGCTCCAGTTGGGCCATCAAACTAGGTGGTGTGTTCAAAATTGGTAATGCGTACAGCATGTCGGAGAGTACAGATGACTGGTACACCTGAAGAGCCGTTGTTTGGTTGCAACCTCGAGCAGTCAAGAGGGCCACATACTTAAGAAGGGAGTGCGATTTGCGTCGTATAGATTTAACGACGGGACGCGAAGAGATGCGATCATCCATAATTAACCGCAAATAACGGTGTTGTCGCACCCAGTTTATCGGCGTTTCGTCAAGATACAGTTGGCTCGTTGTTCGACGAGCGCGTTGTTTAGGGTGATATGCTATTGCAGCCGACTTAGCAGGTGATATGAGCAGGCCAACTTCACCCAAGTACTCCGAAGTAGCGTTGAGAGCTCTATGCAAGCTTGCACGAAGCCGCGGACCAAGGTGCGACGGGCCGCTTATCCACAGAGCAATGTCATCTGCGTAGACAGCTATGCTCACAGGGAAGTCAGTGTCTCGAAGGAAACGACTTGGAAGCGCGGCGAGTACCGCGTTAAACACAAGCAGCGATAATATGCTGCCCTGTGGAACACCGCACTTCACATTTCGGTATTCACTAGTTACTCCTCCGACACGCACTTTCATCCGGCGCTACGATAGAAAATTATGCACAAGCTGAAGCAGACGACCCGAAATTCCCGTGGTTGCAAGAGCGAAAATAATCGCCTTATGCGGAACTGAATCGACAGCTTGCTGTATGTCTAGGAAGAGCACGTAGGCGTAATGCTTGTTTTCTTTAGCAAATTTGAAGGCTGAGACAAGGTCTGATATGCTGTCGAGAGCCGAACGGCGGCGACGAAAGCCACTCATGACATCAGGGAAAAAATTCAGCTCCTCTAGCCTGACATCTAAACGAAACAAGACCATTCGCTCCATTAACTTGATGACGTTTGAAGTTAGGGATATTGGTCGCTAGTACTTGAGGTGCCTTGCCGGACGCCCGTGACAGAACCCAAAAGCGTGCTCGGACAGATGGTCATCGCGGCTCGACTCTTTCAGACAATACACATGACATATAGCCTAATGTGAATGTTAAACACAGGAGTTCAATGGCTTACAATCACTCAAGTGTGCACGCTGATATAGAGAGATTGCAACTTCACGACAGACTACTACAGCCTGCGTAGTTCCTCGCGAAACTATTACAGGAAATGCGAAGCACTTTGTTTATCTGCGTCTGCTGATAAGTTTGTAACCACGTAGCATTCGCTTATGAAGCGAAGTTTAAAAGTTAGAACTGCTCACTTGTTTCTGATTCTCTCCTGATTTTATCTTCTCTAGAGAACCCTTTGATCTGCGACTGTAGGCTGGCTTGGCTTATGAAAGCGGACAGTGAGGTTCGGGCAACAGGGATGGCAACGTGCGTGCAACCATGGTGGCTTAAAGGAAAGCAACTGCGCGAATTAGCGCAGGAAGATTTCTTCAGGTGGGAGGATGGATGCGAGCCTGGATGTCATTGCAAATGCAATGGTGAGTCTCTGGATAGGCGAGAAATTGATGCGAACTGCTCGTCGGCAACTATCGGCAGGATTCCGAAAGTGTTGCCGGAAGGCACGACACGACTGGACCTAAGCGGAAACCAACTGCGACACTTGGACGGCACTATCAAAAAAGCAGCTCCTCATCTGGAAGTGCTATTGCTGAACAACAATGCCTTGTCTGGACTAAATGTGACCTCCATTCCAGAGAAAGTGCATTCCCTCGACTTACGCGGCAATAAGCTGAACCGTTTACCGTACTCGCTGGTGACACAACTGAACTTCACTTCCATCTGGCTGTCTGGGAACCGCTATGCCTGCGAGTGCGTGGACTACAAGTTTAGACAGTGGATTCAAGCTCATGGCAACGTGGTGAGAACTTTGACTTAGTCAACAGTGCTACTTGATATCAGTCATATGAGGTTTTTACTAGGTTGCTGAAAAGTGTCTCCAAGAGCATAAATATTATTCTATAATGTGAGGATCGGCTTTGGATTTGATTTGTAGACTAAATTGTTCTACTTGTACACCTCTTTCTACGGGCTGTGCTCATCATTTTCGCTACTTCTTAGAGTTTTAGCAGTTCCGCGTGCGAATTAATCGAATATTCTTAAGTAAGGATAAGAGAGAAAATAGGTTTTGCAATATGCCACCTCAAATATTGAGCAATATATGTATTTTTTTAACTGATGCAGTGGATTCTGATGCGGCTGAAATCTTTCTCTCATCTTCGATAGGTTCGGGATGCCAGAAACATCATTTGTGCAAGAAACTCCAACCTTCTCGTGTCTCAAAAAAAATTCATTACTTTGGGACAGAAAGACCTCTGCCCGCCCGCGATACCAAGAGGAGTGGTGTACCTCCTGCTGGTTTTCGGTAAGTGAGCTATGAGCTCCTAGAATGTTTCGAGCTTTGTGTAGTCGGGTTGTGTGGTGAGCGAAGTGATCTTAAAGATCCCATCAACTTGGTGAAATGGATGTAATTTATTCGTTATGCTTGTTTTGTAATAGCTATGTTGGAAATTGAACGTGAGTATCTCAATGCCCGATGGTGGCCGCACGACGTTAGCGTCAATTGCACCCTTGCGGGAGCAGTTGTGTGGGAGGCTTTAAAGCGCAGCAGGATCTTTTCAATAGATCAGAACACGAAAGTGGACGGATGCGAAGAAGGGGGTTCGCCGATTTGGCAGATACTGCCGAAGGTGCTGAGCGCGGGCTCTCACTAGAACAGTGAAAACGTAGTTCGCTGACTTAAAGTGAACGTTCATTTTATTATCTAAGGTAAAATTATACAATATGCTCTCAAAGCACCAGAACTATGAATCAGCAGGCAAGAGGCCTAAACTCCTTTAAAGCATCGACTGGATTTTGGGTAAACAAGAGGATACACGTGCCCAAGCGCTTACTGAAGAGGTCTCTCAAAGTTGTAGGTAGCTCCGCGGTGAATACGTGAATACCGAGCGTTGACAGCAAATACAAAATAAGAGAATGGAATCTACTCGGTTTCGCAAGTACGTGGCGGTAACTTGCGGATGCATTCTGAGGGCGAACTTCACATTCTCTGATCAATGATTTTCGATGGTTTTTTCAGTTGAGCTTTCAATACATGTGAGTTGCCTGCGACTGGATCAGGATTTTCTACACTTTGGTTAAAGCAGCTTCACATTGTCGCTCACGGGAGTCGAGAAGCGGCGCGTCAACTTAAGCGCTCTGCGTATAACATGCAGCAGGGAAAGAGCATGTATAGGGCAGCGCTGTTGGTGCACTGCAGGAGAGCAACTGCGTCATTGTCGCAATGAGGCAAAATAAGCGAAAAACTTTCATCAGGTTACGTCATTGTATGTTTCAATCGGAGAAATATTCAGACTGGCGTCGATGTGTGTTGACGTAAGAAGCGGACAGCATGTACACTCATGGCCCTGAACTGATACGTGTCTTTTGCTGGCGAACAGGTCTCCTGGCGATCATATTAGCGCTGTTGGCCGCTTATCTACGCTACAAGCAGGCGCTGAAGATGTGGCTACGTGGTCATGACTTGTGTGGTTTTGCGTGGGGCACTGCGGAGGACGAGCTGGACACGGATAAGCTGTTTGATGTGTTCGTGTCGTTCAGCAGCAAAGACGCCGACTGGATACACGAAGAAATCATTCCGGGACTGGAGGCCAATGGCTTCTCCTGCTGCACTTATGAGCGCAATTTCAAGGGCGGCTTCCTTCTGCAGGACATCATTCACGATGCTGTGGCGTGCTCACGGCGGACACTTCTTGTTCTCACGCAGTAAGTAGTTGCTCTTTCATGTGCACCTGACTACGGAGGATATTCGAGTAGACCGTTGCTGATTGTCTGGGAGGGAAGTCTCCTTTAATTATGATAGAGGTGAATGTACTTGGTAGACACACTTGTGCCATGTTGGTAACGAGCTCTAGCGTTCAACGAAGCATGTATGCTGTCAGCATGGACAAGGTTTTTGTATAGTTTAGCAAACACTTAGTTTATTATAATTATTTCAAGAGAGCTGGGCATCCCCATTTTCGTGCTCTATTGTTCGCTTCTGGCATTCCTGATAATGTGGGAGTTTGATAGTTAAACCTCGCACCACGATTAGGCATCGTACGCCTAAATTTTAGAATTTTGTGTCATTCTGCCTTTGCTACCGGGGGGTAATTTCACATACACCAGCACTAGGCCAGCTCGCGAAATTCGAAATCTCAGTTCAAATTTCTATATCTGATCGACTGTCTTGTTAATTCTGTATATAATTGCATAACAGACAAAACAGCGCCAGGTAGCAGGCCTTAGCCAGGGTAGCGGTCAAACAGCAAGTGACGATAATGAGATAATATCCCGACTCAAAATCTACCTTGACTAGATACGTGCAGACGCGTAGCGCAGCGGTACACTTACCATGTGCACCAGCTAGCATGGACCATGCTAACCAAGTGTAGTTTGATCGGCCGTCTGCTCCGATGAAATTAAATACATTGTTACCCAAGCCCTGGAGAGGCCAACAATAGTGTTTGCGATGTTGTTAATAAAATAGGTACTACTGACTATATGCGAAAGTTTTCCTTTATTTATTCACAGTCGCAATATCGGTGCAAGGTTATGTCTAGCCCATATGCAGACATGAGTTTCCGTAGTACTCGACGCGTAACCATTTGCGTAAGTCTTTTTTATCCTGCTTAAGCAAAGCCTGAGAGAAAGGGCAAGCAGGTCACCGGGGGTACTATGCAGGATGTGCTGAGTTTGGTGAAACTCGGGATATTCACGAGCTCTGGCGACACTCCAAGATGAAAGCACAAATGGTACCGATACGCAGTTTATGTTTCGACAAGCCTCCAGTTTCATTGGTTTATCTAGATTCATTCTGGGTGGCTATCATTCCTTGGGCGTTGCCTTCTGGGCGGTCGACAAACTGGGGCTCACGTGATCATACCGTCGGTGCATGGTCGTGCCTTCTTTCACTTGTTTGTCGTTCCACCGAGTGCATTACATGCACAAGCGAGTTATAAAACAAATGCATTTAGTACAATACTATTAGTTAACTTAACATGGTTTAGAAACATATTGAAGCTTAGAAGATGTACACTGAATGCGTATTAGGCTAATTTGTAATTTAGTACGCTTCGCATTATACCACGAGGGAACCCTGCTGTGGCGTCATCACATCCATTCACCGGGCGAGAATGGTGGCTAAACATCGAAGAGGCCCAGTGTAAACAAACTCGTACAACGAGCTTGCAGTGCGCGACGTAGTGATCAGGCTCGACGACGACGACTATTTCTTGGATAGTGCTGCTCCTCCGTGAGCCATCTTTCCGTGCACCCCGCAAGACTGCCAATAGCTTGGGCAATTTTACAGATCGCAACGCGCACCTACTGTTCATGGCGCAATTCTGAAGAAATAACTTGTCCGGTGCTGCTTCTGCGAGTGCGCTTAGTTCCTCCACTCTTCGTGACTGCGAGCGTCACCAATATTACATAATGTGTGCAAAAGGAAGACAGCCTATATAGCTACGATGCGACAAGGAGGTGGTGTCGACGATGGATCTTGCTACCAACACAGTGAAGGAGGCATTGACAAACTGCAGATAAGTATATTTGTACTGTCTCTTATTTAGCATAATAATAGTGCATGGATTAAGTCACTTTCGTAGTAATGAACTGAATGTCCAGGAGTTTAAAAAAGGCATTGAGAACCAATGAGTGTTTGTGGTTTTACATGCATGTGGGCCCGCGAAAATATGGAAAATATGAAGGTAACCTTCACTAACTTGGTGAGATAACAGAAATTCATTAGTGACATTAAGCCCTCAGAATCTGTGGAAGAGTATCTTTATCCAGGTTTAGTATCAATAGCAGGTACTGATATAAAGCAGGAAACTTATAAAAAAATTTGATCGGTTGAACAGCACATGGAAGGCATTACCGAATCGTAATCGCCACCCTACCGATATCCTTAAAAAAAGTTTAGAATCATTGCATTGTACCGGTTACGGAATATGGGACACAAACCTGGAAGTTAACAAAGAAACTTCGGCAGACAGACCATGCACCTCTTGAATCACTTGTTGCCAATTCATAACAGGTGATTACATAAGCGTGACAGAATTCATGTCAAAGAGAGAGAACTCCAGCCGAGGATGGTATAAAATGGCGTAATGGGACAAAAATATGATGTTTGTAGGCATAGGATGCAATCAGCTCGTATAAGACGGGAATGTAGGGAGAGGCATTTGTTTTGCAGTGAACAAAAATAGGTTTGTGGGGCTGAAAATAGAGACTCGTGAAGGTGCGGGGACACCTAAGCTGCTGGCACACTAATAAACATGACAATTGGCTCTGAAAAAGACAACCCCAGTTAGGAAAAATAAAGCAACGTTGTCCCAACACATTGTTTTATTATGCATACTACACTAAATGCTTCCACAGTTAAGGGCACTTAGTACCTATAGCACAATACGCATTTTTCTTTGTAAGTAATGGTTTATATGCGGTTGATTCATTCCAATAATCCACTTTTTTTGCAGCATAACATTCTGCTGCTGGAGGCACTCCACAGCCTGGTGGCAGTAGGCGAGCGCCACGCACGTGCTCTTGAGAGTGTGACAGAGGTCCAGAGGGCTGCCCTGCAACAGTAGCATCGGTGCTCTTACTGCTCTCCAGTCGAGCCCCCAGAAGACACCTTATATAGGAGCTTTCAGTTTATTATTTTGTTTATTATTCAAGAAAATTAATAAAATTATTGCAGTAAACATTGTCTGTGCACATTAGGACACTTGTAACATGCACTTGGTGTCTCTTCAAGATAGGCAAAAACGTAAGACAACCTGTGCTACTCTTGGACCATGTAAATGAAAAATACACTAATGCAGAATACACGTCATTGTGCTGTTTGTTCTTTCTATGTGCAAGAATACAGTGCGTGTTGATTAGCCACAAGATGAACGGTGTATGTAATTCACAATGAAAAGACAGGAAACAGCAGAAGCTTAATAATGCTATCACCTATAGACTGCATATTACTGCAACACTCCCCGATTGAAACGTGCCATGCATGTATGTTCGATACCACATATTCTTTAACAATGTCATATATTTGCTTGTACTAATTTTCACACAGCCTAAGCCCTTGCATAGCTCACTTCTGATGTATCCATTTGATGGGCCAAATAATTGCACACTTTGTCCTTTTGTGTTGTATGAAAAGCGGCATCCTCTAGTCAGACACAACTTCAGAAGACTGGAGAGGCCACGCCCAGATGACCAAAGCGCAGCATCCGATTGCCTCTATGTCTAAAGAAATAGTCCCCCTCCAACGACGGGGTACTAGTGCGTCCGACAGCACGTCAGTCTAGAGGGCGTGCCCATTGGTGCAGGCTTGTGTTCACCTGCCTTTAAAGTGCAGATTCCGCGGCCTCCTAAAGTTGTATCAGACTACAGAACCACGTAATACCTTGCATCAGTTGCATAGACTTTAGCAACTTGAAAGCACACAACGATCAGGAACAGAAATCTATAGAGGTATCCAAGCAAAGCTGGCTGGCCACACTTTCATTATGAGGGGCTGTAAAAAGGTCTCGCCAAATATTCCCATGACATCCTTGAAAAAGAGGTGGTGTTTGGCACTTCTTTAGAATCAAAGACAGATTGCAGTGAACGTTGTGTACCTCGTTAAAACAAACTGAGCTTGGTTATCTGCACAGCATGTAATGGAAGCCTGTGTTTCGCATAGGAAACAAACTGCTCTGTTCAGTCCAATATTGAGGCTCGTATGACACCTATTATTTCAGCAGTGTCAATATGCAAATTACACTTTTCACAGGCCATGGATTTCCCCATTATTTTTGTATGACGGTTCTTTCAATCAGTGCTTGTATAACATGAGCAGGTGGATTTGAAAGCAAAGTTTTGTTTGCAAACCTTCAGACTTCCATAATTGTGTGGCAAGGCACTGGCATGTTGTAGAATAGCTCACATATCCTCGGTGCTCCACCAAAGAAGCCCAACGCTCTATTTGAAGTTGGATCGCACAATTCGACGGCGCACAAAGAAGAGTAACACACACAGCAGAGCGTTCTGCTGAATTTATATCTCTTCTTTGTGTCCCGTCGAATTTTTGTGCAATTCAACCTCAAGGTTCTATATCAATACACCCAGTCTTCAACCTCACCAATGCGCTAGTTATTAGGCCACAATGGCGCACATCTTTGAAATGTCCGAACACAAATTAGCTCTCCAAAAAATCACCAGAAGCTTCAAATTTTGCAGCACAGGTGTATGCACGTGCCATATTCTTTACAACTAAACTCACATGAATCAAAGGAGCAAACATTAACCAGCTTTACTGCTGCCGTTACCATCACTATCATGACACCATTGGGAAGAAAGTGCCACGTTTCAGTGAAGGGAGTGCGGGAGGTAAAGGCGTCACAGCGAGGCTTAAAATAAAAAAACAGCAGTTACAAGACATGTTCAATGCCAATATGCTGCATGTCGCTCATCCTACTCAGGCAATGCAGCAAGCTTTTACACGTTTGAGAATATCACGTTTTGTGTAATCACTGCTCGAAAGCTGTAAAAAAGGTGTATTTGCTCTGCAATTTTTATTTTTATCATGGCGGATTATTCATCCACTTTTCATTGGCATCTGCCCCACATTTCTCCGATATCTAATGTTGCCTTGGCGGTTCATGATATCTTCATGCACACCGAGTTCTGCAGAGCATTGGATCTGCATTGTTCTACTGCTTAAGAATTAGGGCCCCATTATGAGACGAAAATATGATTTATTCATCCAGATTAACGCTGCCCCCCCCCCCCCCAATAAAAAGATACACTGAGCCTCTGGCACATGCATCAACAGTGAACAGAGCAAACAATCTGAAGTATTTTCTTCATGCAAGCCAGCACCCTAAGATTCTTAATGCATTTTCATTTCGCCACAAATGCATAGGCACAGCCGGCTTGGCGCAACATCCACGTCTCGCACTGCAAAAAACTGTGCAATGCCTCGTTGTTTTATAGTGTGGCCGATAGATTACGCATGACATAAAATCAGCATTATGCATACTAAGTAACTTCACCAATGAAGAACCCAAAGTTCTTTAGGAGATTGGCATTCATAGGTTACTTCATACAATTTGTGATATCCATTTATCTATATATACTTAACCTCTTTCCCAAGAAAGTGAGCCACTTGGAAGGCACCCTGACAGACTAGTAGAACAATCGGCAAAAAGTCAGCAACCAGCGAAAAAGTCAGTATCATAGGCAGCCGCATGTGAGATGTCGGTAACAAAAAATTTAAGTCGGCTACACAAAAGTGACAAATTTGGCAATATTGCGTGTCTGGACATTGCTTCAATGCTAATCACAGTAACGCTGACATTGAAGGCGCCTTAATTCCTACGTACTTTCCGCCGACACACCCGACTACGTTCGTAATGTTCCCGCGAAGTAGGAAGCCTTCTTTTATATATGCCCGCTCAGCCGCAGTCTTCGGGAAAACTAGCCACCGCTTACGCACTGCCGCATCGATAAACGCGTCAGACACATCTCTGACACAGCGGCTAACAGTAGTTTGATGACGTCCAACGTAACGCTCGGCGCCGACGCTTCCCTGAACACTCGCAGTCCCGTAGAAACGAAGGGCGCAGAGGACTTGTTCTACGACGGTGAGCGAATGAAGCCCGCCACGCTATCTCCGAAGACGAGTCTTCGCCTAGCTCGTACCACAGCCAGCGCGCTGATGTCTTCGATAGGCGAAAATGACGCTGAAACTCCACGTCGGTCATGTAGGTGAACGGGTCCAGACCCTCATACTGACGCTTGCTGCCGCTGGATTCAGTGACAGGCAGCTGCTGCCGCCGCCATGTTCCCGAATTGAACTCGGAGGGCGTTTCGCGATTTACGAGTTTAGCACGAGTTCGCCTGTCAATCAAAACCAGAGGTCACGCCTGGCGCGAGGCATGCAACTTTTGTGCGCGCACCCACTACAGTTGGGCCACGCCCAGCTTATCTTTCGGCAACAGCGGACGCGGTGTCGAGCTGAGAGGCATCAACAACCTTGACCGCCGTCATAAAACACGGGCAACGCACTGTCATCGGTGATCATGGAGGAAGGAAACTAAGGAAAGGCCCTGATGTCACTCTTTGTGACGCTAAAGTGAAGCCAGAAGTTGGCGTTGCTCATGGCGTTGCTCCGCCTATCGGGCCAGCTCTCCTCTCTTGTTTGCATTTCTCCCGAAATTACGCCGCGCTGCGCGCAACCCTGTTGCTCGGACCCGCGCGCTCCGCAGCAATACTAAGCAATCGTTAGCACGTTAGCATGATTCCGCGAAAGAGGGCAAAGTTTCCCGCGCATATTCCTTCGTCTGTAGCCATTGCCGTGGGGCGGAACATTGCGTACAGCGTTGCGTGCGCGTTCATTTCACGAACTTTAATGCCGCCTGTCCCACCTTGCCACAGCTACATCCGGTAGAGCACGGTCCAGATAACGCAGCGCAACAAAACACGGAGACTAACGCAAACCTGCCCGCACGGCGCCTTTGACACGGTACGAAACCTACGGAGCAACACGTGAGAGCGCACAGAACAATAACAAAGCCGCCATTGTCGCCCGAAAGACGTGGCCGCTACAGGAAAGAAATAAAAAAAACAGCAAAAAAGAGGGGAACCTATTACCTCATTTCCTCCACACTTTTCTCCTAGCGCGCGGAGGGGGTAGGGCCTCTCCTCAACTTCCTTCCTCCATGTCGGTGATGTACTGAGCACCACTATCGAAAACAAAGCGTTGACTGTCGCTGGCTTGTGCATACATCTTCTCGGGCTGAGATGGCCCCAAAACGCGGTTTCATTGCCTGATATATGGCGACGTAGCGCTCAGTAAATAATTATCGGCATGTCACTGTAGCTGCTTGCAAGGCGTCGATGCGCCGAGGGGGACGACGATGCTGAGGAGTGCGTATTGCAGCAGTCGTTTGAGATGGCTGCTCTGTCACCGGTGATGTATCGGAGCCACAGCGTCGTAAACACGATCAGCGTCCGAGAATCGCTCGCTCTTCTAGACCCAGTGCAATGGCATTTCTTCATCACAAGCACTGCGCACTCAACAGTTCCAACACCTTTCTCCGTTCGAAGTCTCATTTCATAACTACACACAAGAGCCCTCACCTGCCAAAGTGCGATTGCTGCGGTGTCGTTACGATATCCATCTGCGATCACCGCTGGCTCCAGCAGAGGTAATCTGGAAGCACCTTGGACTGCACAACAAACTCAAATACTGCGTACGTACGCTCAGAGGCACCTTCACTGCGCAAGCGATGACAAGCGATGAATTGTGTCGCTGGGAAGCACGTACTTCTTCGTAATGCATCGCAGAGGCTTCGCGCACAAAGATAAACTGGTAAATTTTCACTGAACTGCGTCACTACGGACCATGGAGGAAGGAAACTGAGGAGAGGCCCTACCCCCTCAGCGCGCTAGTAGATAAGTGTGGAGGAAATTACGTAGTAGGTTCTGCTTTGTTTCGCTGTTTTTTATTTGTCGGCTGTAGCAGCCCCGCCTTTCGGGCCACAATGGCGGCTTTGTTATTGTTCTGTGCGCTCACACGTGTTGCTCCGTAGGTTTCGTACCGTGGCAAAGGCGCCGTGCGGGCAGGTTTGCGTTGGTCTCCGTGTTTTGTTGTGCTGCGTTATCTGGACCGTGCTCTACCGGATGTTGCTGTGGCCAGGTGGGACAGGAGGAACTAAAGTTCGTGAAATGAACGCGCATGCAGCGCTGTACGCAATATACCGCGCCATGGCAATGACAACGGACGAAGGAATATCCGCGGGAAATTTTGCCCTCTTTGGCGAAATCATGCCAACGTACTAACGATTGTTTAGTATTGCTCCGCAGCGCGCGGGTCCGAGCAGCACGGTTGCTCGCAGGGCGGCGTGGTTTCGCGAGAAATGTAAACAAGAGAGGAGAGCTGGCCCGATAGGCGGAGCAACGCCATTAGAAACGCCAACTTCCGGCTTCACTTTCGCTTCACAAAGAGTGCCGTCAGGGCCTCACCTGAGTTTCCTTCCTCCGTGCTACGGACCTTAAAATAACGTACCTCCATTTTGCAGCGACAGCCGTTGTTCCCGTATCTTTGACTAATGTGTCCTTTTTAGTTGGTAAAGCGGGGGCCTTAATAGCCTGCGATGATCAGCCGTACCGCGGCGCTGCGCTTCTATTCCCCTAAGAGAGAACGAGTGATCGTGATCCTCCTTAGGTCATGACTGACTTTATTGAGGATAGCACTGCAGCGCCCCTAGGCGACGTCTCACTGTATGAACTCCCTCGTGCGTGCGACCCGCTTCAATGCATCCGCTTCTAAGCTTTCGCCTCACGGTCGCCATTCGCGGCAGGGAGTGCAAAATTTAATAATTTGCTCAACCTCCGTTTGTCATCAGAAATTGTTAGCATTCAAAACGATAAACAGATACTTAAAGAAATAAGAATGTTTGTTATTTTTTCTGTTGTATTTTAACGTGTTCGTTTGCGTGAAAGTGTAGGTGCAAGAATGCGCCTCATGTACCCTGTTCGCATTCGGTGGAGGATAGAAAGATAGTGCCCGAAAAAGGAAGCACGCCCTTGACGCGCCCGGGAAGGGCGCGGCAAGCGGCTCACGGCAAGTGTGCAGGCAGACAGCGGTACAGTCACGTTATTGATAAGTTGCGATAATCCGTTGATAACAATACGCGGCGCTGGCGCGTTTCGTTGTGCAGCCTTCTGCGCTTGAAACGTGGAAGCAGCGTAACGCGCAGGGTGCCCTCATGTTGTCATACGCGGCTTTGTCTACATAATTTTTTGGCTGTAGCTTTTGCGCGTTCCGTGCTGTCTCCGCTCACTGACTGCCGTCGAGCAAACTCGGGTAAAACTCAAGTGAACGAGAAACTCGGCGCATCCTGCATAGCACCCCTGGACTATAGTCATTGCTATTCTACACGTTGGAAGGTTGGGCACTCACGTCTGTTGCCTTCAAGTACTATAAAAGACCACATATGGCTTTCTGGGCTGAAGGGCCCTCAGGTCAGGTACCCAGGACCTTCGCTTCGAGTAACCATGAAGAAGTTGTCGCGGGCAATCGCTTTCGTGCAACGGCGGCTTTCCTTTAAGCCCTGAAAACAGAGCTGCACTTAAGGAGTAGCAAGTCGCAAATAACTGAAACCGATCATTGCACACGCGCTCCACAAACCTTCCATTGACATTGTAGCCACGAAGTTAAGAGTTACAAGGTGCTTTATTATTTAGTACTTACTACATTATTAATAATACCAAGACATACAGGAAGCCCGTAAAGCCGTACAGATGGTTTCATCGTCACAGAAGGCTTTATCGTCACAGAGCCTAGCAAAGGACGTCAGCGTTCATAGGAGGACACAGATAGCGGAAACTGTAGAGACGCTTTGTGGCCCGTATTCCAGGGTGCGATAAGGAGTGTAGTGAGTCAAAAACTTGCTGCCGAAATTACTGTGGAAAGTACTGTCGAGGATAACCCGTAAATATGTCGCGTATCACTGGGAAGTTGCAGCCGGCCAGTAAGATATCTTATAAGCGCAGAGAATCGTGGGCAGTCCGCAGTATATGACGTTCACGGTCTGTGCGTTGAGCGGTAATGCGGGAGTCGAAGTCAATGCCGGGACGATTTACTTCGCTCGCGTTTATACGGATCCGGGACAGAGCGTCAGCAAGGGATTATCGGCACCATTGATATTTCGAATATTAGCAGTGAATTCGGAGATTTATGCAGGCTGGCGAATTTTGCGGGGACTATGCGAGGAAATGCTAAACGTGATATAATAAAGGCGAGGTTTGTGGTCGGTGAGACTAAAGAACTGACGCCCTTCGATGTTGTGACGGAAGTGGCGGACTACGAGGTACAGTGCTAGCAATTCGCGACCTAATGTGCTATAACGGGTTTCTTGCCGCGTCAGCTTCTTTGAAAAGAAAGATATAGCCTGCCATGTTTTGCAAACCAGCCGTTGAAACATGGCGCCAACAGCTATGTCAGAGGCGTTTACTATAACGGACATTGGAGCGTCTGGTTGTGGGTGGGTCAGTAGAGTAGTAGTATCAAGGGCGTTCCTGGCAGAGATAAAATGTGATTCAGCAGCATTAGTCCATAATATAGGCGTGCTAGCTCGTGGTGTGCCAGAGAGTAGACTGCGCAAAGGCTTGAAAATTGAAGCATAACGAGGAGTAAAAAGGCGATAGTAATTGATGAGGCCGTGAAATTCCCGTGGTTGCTTGGTGGAAGACGGACGTGGAGAACCTTAAGTTTTTCCAACACGGGATGGGACAGGTAGGTTGCCATGCTTGTCTACTCGATAGCCCAGGAAATCAAGAGAATCAACGCTAAAATTACTGTTCGAGATGTTTACAACCAGGCAATATTGATGGAGGTGTTCAAACAACTTACGTAGGTCACGTTCATGTACCTCAGCAGAGCAACTGAATACAAAAATGTCTTCTAAATAGACGAAGCAACAAGTTAGGCCACGGAGTACTTGATCGGCGGACCGCTGAAATGTTTGAGTGACATTACGGAGGCCGAAGGGTCGGTCTAAAAATTAATCTGCAGAAAACTAAAGAAATGTTTAACAGTCTCGGAAAAGAAAGCAGTTGACGATAGGTAGCCAGGCACTGGAAGTGGTAATAGAATACACCTACTTAGGATAGGTAGTCCCCGCGGTTCCGGATCATGAGACTGAAATAATCGGAAGAATAAGAATTGGCTGGGGTGCGTTTGGCAGGCATTCTCAGATCATGGTTCAACAGATGGAAACAGCAGGTTGCCATTATCCCTCAAGAGAAAATTGTATAACAGCTGTGTCTTACCAGTGCTCACGTACGGTGTAGAAACCTGGAGGCTTACTAAAAGGGTTCTACTTAAATTGAGGACGAGGCAACGAGCTATGGAACGAAGAATGATGGCTGTAACTTAGAGGGATAAGGAAAGAGCAGATTAGGTGCGGGAACAAACCAGAGTTAATGACATCTTAGTTGAAATCAATAAAAAGAAATGGGGGCATGGGCAGGACATGTAATGAGGAGGGAAGGTAACCGATGGTCATTAAGGGTTACGGACTGGATTCCAAGGGAAGGGAAGCGTATACAGGGGTGGCAGAAAGTGAGGTGGGCGCATGAGATTAAGAACTTTGCATAGACAACATGGCCACAATTAGTACATGACTGGGGTAGTTGGAGAGGCCTTTGTCCTGCAGTGGGCGTAACCAGGCTGATGATGATGATGATGATGATGACAGAGGCTGAATGGCATGTGCAGGTATTCGAATATGTCAAAACGAGTAATGATTGCGGTTTTAGGCATGTCCCAAGGCGCAAAAGGAATCTGGTGGGAGGCTTTTACTTGATTCACCTTACTAAAGAAGTAGCAGCCATGAAGTGATGTGGTGGAATCATCGATGTGGGTTATTTTGTACCTACCAGGATCGTCTCTTTGTTTAAAGCGCGCTAATCGCCATACGGCAGCCAATCACACGTCTTCTCGGGCCCCATGTGTAAAGCAGATGACCAAGGGCTAGCGGAAGGATGAGCGATACCGAACTCCAGCATACACTCGAATTCTTGCTTTGCAATTTTCAGACGGTCTGGTGCTAAGCGGTACTTTAGTCACACTGTGGTGCGTGAAGTTGTGCACTATTGGATGATCTGGCGAGGGCGGTTCGAACAGCTCTGGAAATTCCAGATGGATGGTGGGCCATGGCTTCGGTACCTGGGTGTGTGCTTGTACCAGAGGCAAAGGTGGTGCAGACGTGGTGATACCTTGCACTCAAAATGTCAAGAGTGATAGATTTCTGGCCATAAAATTTAATGGGGGAACTATTTGCGGCAGTGAGAAAAGACGTGTCGTGGCGACTTCTTCTGCGGTCTTGAAAAGTAGAGGGAAGGACACAAATTTCCGCACCAGTATCTACAATATAGCGAGCTTTCGTAAAACGCTCAGTGACGTAGCCGAGATGGCTTGATGTAGGGCCAGAAGCGCTAGTCGTCGGCAGTGACTGGCCTGACCGTTTCCCGGAATGCTGAAAGGCGGATGGCGTTGCCGTGCGCGAGGGCCATATCCGCCGCGATTCCAACAAATAAAGAGTGGTGGAGGAAGTGGCACGTGTTGGTCATTCGAGCGATGCCACCGCAAATGTTATTTGCACGAAAGCGTAAGACAGCCAAATGGTTAGTTAGGTCCTCTAGTTGCACAACAAGGTGCGTGCTTGAACTGTCGGGTTCGTCAAAGTGCTACTGTAACAAGGGTTGTGTCGCAACGGGTACATTTCAACTGTCAACAGTGGATATCACAGGATGTAACAAATCCATAATCTGGTCTACCATCGTCGCTAAGGCTTCGCCAGACGTGGTAGTAGGGGATGCACATAAAATCATGCGTACCTGATTCGGTACACGTTGGAAGAAGAGCTCCTGAAGGATTTTCGAGTCTGCTGATGTCGGGCTGGTACCCAGGAGTTGTGACATGCGGCGAAGCAGCTCAGTCAGTTTTCTGTCACCAAGTTTCTCCGATGAGAGGAGCTGTTGAATCTGTTGCTATTTAGAGTCGGTCTGCGCCATAGTACCGCCCGCTTAAGGGTGGCGTAGTGATCATCGGGCGGAAGAGCTAGCGAAATGTCGCTGACTCCAGTGTTTGGGTTGAGCGCATTCACGACATTTTCATACATGACCCCCGGAGATGGGACTCGGTGACGGCGAAACTGCGCCTCAATGTGGACGAACCAGCGTTCAGAGTCCGAGGGCCAGAAATCAGGAATTTTCAGTGTGGCGACGGAAGACATATCGTTTTCCTCGAGACGTCGTTGTTCAGTGGCCGGTTCCATCGCGTCGAGAAGAATCTTGGTAGACGTATACAGTGTGATCTGGTATCACATCCGGGTCACAAACTTGTAGGAACAGAAGGCCCACAAAGAATATCCCTTTATTTATGAGGTAAGTACGTTGATGTGCGGCTACCATCTTCGAGCCCATATGCCTGATGGCGCTAGTCCAGTCTCTTCCTTCTTCCATCTCGGGGCTCTGTGAGTACTGTCCACAACACTTTCTTTATGAACATGGCTTATTTTACCTTGGACTCGCTGTATGACAGACTGCGAGCGAGGATAATAGAAAAAGGCAAGGATCTCAATTGTCAGCTTAGACCACGCGATGCAAAATGACAATGAATAGAAGAAAAGCCAGGAGAAATGAACAGTTTACGAAAACTGAAATGTAGAAATGACAGGATAAAAGGAAACGGCATACGAAAAGGCAATATGACGCATGTGGGACGCAAACCCGCACTGTTCGCATTATGTATTGGATCCTCTACCTCGAGCAACCACGGCGGCCATCCTGCCATACCGAATTCAGTGGCATTTATTTGCACATACTAGACTTATCCTGGAAATGTGAGTCACGGCGAGGGTAGCGTATGTGGCACATCCTCTGAACATCAGGCGCCGCGTAATACTTGTCCCGATCGAAGCACAGGCGACTGGCGAATATAACTTATTACGCTATTTCTTGGCATAAATTCTATCGAAATCGAGAACCTCGCCTTTCAATGAACCATAAGAATAGAAGATATCGAGAGGTGCAATCTTTTAATAGTATCAATCAAAAGAATTGCGCACATTTTCATGCGAAGGAAACCACCGGCATACAGTGCGGTTCTTTAGGTGCACTGGCCTGAGTGACAGTTTCTAGTCCTACTGTGCAGCAAGGTTCATTCACGGTTTCCCTTTTTCCCAATGGTGAGTAGCAACGGAAAGGCTTGTCTTTCTGACCCGAAAGGCTTTCCTCCAATTGCTTTCTCTGTTCCTTAACTCATTTAGGCAAAGTTACTTGCGCTGATTAGATTGACTGGAATTCTGCGAAATGAAATACATATTGCATTCCATCAGACTCCATTCCACTAGCTTGATTCCAATGCATAGGGAATCATTGCCCTATCTTCGCTGTTTGCCACTGGTCTCGTAACAAAGCCGGAGCCTGTAAATATCAGGTCCTGTTTTCACAGATACTCCTCCGCCTTACACATTGGCCGATATTATGTTTTCGATGACTTGCGATAGAGATTGTGTTATGTGTTCTTGCCTACCTGCCATTGGGACTTGTATAAATATGTACATGTGACATCGTGTCGTCCAGGTGAGCGATGCTTTCTAGATGGGTTTGCGCCTGCTTGCTGCTATCACTTTGTTGTTAGAGCGCAATAAATAGTGAAAACGAATTTGAGAAACTAATCGTTTGCGTCTGGTGTCGCAGGAACTTCTTGGCGAGTGAATGGTGCCGCTTGGAGTTCCGGTTGGCACACCAGCGTGCTCTGCAGGACAACGTGAATCGGCTTGTAATTGTCCTTGTGGACGAGCTGGCGCCTGATGCACTTGATGAAGACCTGCGGCTGTACGTGCGTGCAGCGAACTACCTGCGTTGGGGTGAGCCGAACTTCTGGGATAGGCTGCTGCACTCGCTTCCCACGAAAGAAGCTGAAAGAAAGCTCATCATCGAGGGAGTGCCACCACAGCTTCCCGCAAACGACACTGGCGACATCGAGCTTGAATAGCTTTTTAGATGCAACCATAGAATTAAGAAAGAGGATAGATGGAAACCCCGCACAGAACAAAGAGACAGCGTCATTTTTATCATCGCGAATACTCATCAGCCAAAATAATCAGCGCCGCACATCTGCAAGTCACACTGGCCATGACGCACGCGTTCTCGTTCTGGATCCGGCTTGCCGCAGACACTGCTAAGTATTCAGCCTTCGGCCTTTTCAGATACAAACTTACAGATTGTGGCAAGTCGCTTCAGCCGATGTCACAGATTCGTTCTATGGTGACCAAATATAAGGCGCTGTTCGCCGAGCTGACCGCTGCCATGAATCCTCTGCGGTTGTACCCACCACTTCCACTTTTTCGGCTTAGATGGCTGCTCGAACAGATCGACGTCATCGTGGAGCGGAATGAGATCAGTGCATACATGGTGGAACAGGCCATCCTTGCGAACGCCCTTGCGTGCAAAAGGCATCAGGTATTCGTTGTCCGGTCCGCCAGCCCACGGCCCTACGACGATATGCGCCCTGCGGTGCTGGAATATTACGGATCCCGGTACCTCCCGCTTCCAGAGCTCGACCATGCGGCACCACATCTGCCGCCACCAACTCCTCCGGCGTCCATCGCCTCATGTCTAGCACCGACCACCTCTCTTCTTGCGCCCTGGCACCACGTCGAGCCGCACCAGCTTCCGTCGGGTAATGCCATATTGATGGAGACATGCGCTACTCCGGAGACCTTCGTCCCTGCCTTTCACGCACCGAGTGCGTAGTAAAAGCCTGCGCACCATTTTTACGTCCGGGGTACTTCTAATCACATGTGTCTGCCATCTATACTGTTTTCTTGCCACTGCCGATTGTCCGCGACAGCGGTGAGACCGCAGACCCAGAGTCAACTACTGCGCCGCCATACTTATGCCTACAGCCGTTCTTCTGCCTACACACCATCCGAGATCCAAAACTACTGGACCTTGTGGCACCGACTAAGGTTGCCCTGGGGACACCGATGCGGCACTCGCGTCGCCGTTCTAGCCATACCATGGTCTGGTACCACTCCATCAGATAGACAGCTGCACCCAACTGTGTAGTAGTGTCATGCATGCAACCAGTATTGTGCCTGTTCTTTTGCCGCTTTAGTTCTGGTGCCCGTATGTACAGCTATGTCCGCTTCAGACCAACATGTCGGATTCGCCAGATAGTGCACAAAGCGTGCCTATGTCGCTGCCCTCGTCCACTACGCGGATTTCACATCCGTCTCCCATAGGATTCACAACCTGAACCGTGGCCAACACGTTGACGACTCAGGTTGACAGCCAACCTTGTACATCTGCGATTTCAGCTTTATTTAGACTTCAGCTCTGTGGGGGAAGCCATCTGTAGCGTCATCTGCATCATCGCGAAAGCTCATCTGCCACAATCACAAGCGCAACAGACCCGCCATTTTTATTTGGGTGTTATCGCTATTAAGCACGAGGCCGCGTGATCTAATGTCGGCGGCAGCGGCTACGTTTCGATGGCGGCGGAATGGAAAAGCGCTCGTGCGCCGTCATAGGCTGCGCGTTAAAGACCCCAGTGGACAAGCAGTCCCTCACTTCGGCGTGCCTCATAATCAGAATGTAGGATTAGCGCGTAAAAGCCTGAATTTTATTAGTCTGCACCGCGTGTCGGCATGTGGTACGAGAAACGTGAAACGCGCTCTCGTTCTGGACCGGGCCGATTGCCGCAGCCGCTCCTGCGCTCTCGGCCTTCAACTTTGTTCCAACAAAAGTGCTGGGACGGCCACACGCCTCCTCGGCCACCATCGACGGCCCGCGACAGTGGTTACAGTGCAGAACCAGTGCCCGTTTCTGCGCCGCAGCTCAACGCGTCAGCTTCCAACATGTCGCCTGGCGTTCGCCCAGCCATCGATCATCCACGCCATCTGTCCGCACCATTTGGTGGGCGTCGAGTATGCGCCATGCCAAAATATTTCACTGGAATGCCTACATGTCAGCCATGTTATCAGCGCCATTAGGTTGTCCACGTTCTCTCTTTATTATAATTTTCTGCAGTCGCTCGTAAAATCAACAAGCTGCCTGTCCTCGCTCTGTTGGTCTTTTGGGGTTGCAGCTCTCTACACAGGAAATGAGGAGTCGTATTTATGTCCACCCGATCACAATTTTTTTAGGTGGACAAATTATTATGCACCCGACGGATTACGTACTCCTTTAGATGTGGAGATCGTGTCCCAAGTAAAAGGAGGAATCGAGAAGTTGTCGTCGTGAATGCTTAGAGCAAGTTTGTATGGGCCAGTCTAATCAACGACCCGCATTCTGATATTTCTAGGTCTGAAGACCTCAGTAGGCGCAAGAAGCACATTTTCGCCGAATCAGGCTCAGCAGCACCGACGCGAACTGTTTAGGTGCGTAATTAAGTCCCCATACTCGTTCGTATGCCGAGTCTTTAAACTTTGAGAGCGACGTGCAGACTCAATTGAATGTGAAAGGAACAAAAAAGGAAGCAAAGCTACCAGTTTATTTCGCCTATAATTAATAACCGGAGAAAAAATAGTTCAAGAATTGCACTCGTACATTCTCCCGAAAGCACCTTAAAAATTGCGTTTTTGTCTGTGTAATTCTAATGTTGCTATACTTTAGGATATTGGGTACGAATATTTGCCTAGTTGCTTGGTAATTTTCAATGCGTTGTGGTAATTCACTTTTCTAATTTGTAACATTTATATCACTGTGAGTTACCTATGAAATAAATAAATACCAGCTGTGACTGTATAAGCTGTCAGCCTAAAGCTATTTATCACCACATAAGACTCCGATTGTCACATGATTTGTGTGAAGTGTGGATAGATGTCTCTTATTTGATGATTTTTAATGATTACTCGTGCATATGTCCTGTGCTGCTATTCGGTGTGGCTTTTCTCGTGCTTCGAACAATTTCAAGGCGCTTATCGTGGCTTTTCGTTCTGATACACCTGTACATGTATTGTCACGAGAATAAATAAACTTCTAGCTTACACCTCTTATGAGGCTGGTGCGGTTACTTTTCATATATGTAATCTCTCGAGGCTGCACTGCACTTGCAGCGCGATTTGTGTTTGCCGCTGCGGAGCATCGTTGGCGCGTGGAAGCACTTGACCCTTGTTGCACGGTGCTAAAATGCTGCCGATTATTAAAGTGCGCTTGCAAGTTGGCGAGCATAGTAAGCACCGGCTACCAGTTCACGGGCATAATCGCTAGTTAATGCCATGGTCGATAAAAGCATATTGCCGGTAGTGTCGGATCTAGTCTATACAACTGGTAGAAGGGGGAATAGCCAGTAGGTTCTGGACGGGAGGTGCTGTAAGTAAAGGTGCTGTTATGTAGACAAAAGTCACAGTCATGGTGGTTGGCTGAAAAAGAATTTTGATAGCATGTCTATAAGGGTTCGACTCAAGCGCTTAGTGAAGTCTTTCGTTTGTAGATAGTAGGAAGTTGTAAGTCTACGGTGTATGAGCAGTCACGTATGATGCAATAAATTAATTTAGACGAAAATGCAAGCCCATGCCCTGTGAGTGTTTTACATGGAGCACCTTGCATCCAGATAACATAATGTGAGAGAAAGCCGGCATCATAAATTGTGCAACTGGTAGGAAGGGCGCGTATTATCGCGTTGTGGGAAGCAAAATCTTCAGTGAGAGCAACGGACTTGTTCTCTAGTGTATAATATACATGTGTAGTACAATGTGCATTATGTATTATGTATATTCTCCGAGGTGTAAGCCAACATAATCACCGGGTTCCGCCGGGATGCCGAGTGGCTGCAGGCAGCCATCGGGGAGCAGGGATGGCTTCTTGTGAAGGTAATTAACACAGGTCACAAGCAGCGACATAACGTGGTATAGAACGCGTAAGACACGGGTAGAAAAAACAGCGCCCTACTATAGGTTTGAAAGACGCCGAAGTGTCCCGGTCCCGCAGCTGGTGCGTCGTGTAGTTCTCTTAGAACAGCTGAGCGGAGGTGCTTAAGAATGACACGTACAAGGGCAGAACCTTGGAAAGAAGCTGAAGACAATACAACGTACCGTCGCGGAAGTTCAAGAGGCGTAGAATAGGATCGGCCGGAGAGCGTTCGAACCATTGTTGAGTAATTCGATGGAGGCGCCAAGACGTTACTCCTCGGTGCTACAAAGGAGATGGGACACAGAAAAACTGCAAGCAGCACTCTGAGTATTAGAGGGCTAACAGTCATCAACCGAGTAACGCGACAAACTGTCATCGTTTCACGGTCATGGTCAAACTGCCATCGTCTTAAAAGTCTGACTTTACAAGTCGGGCTTGTAAACCATCGACTTGGAGCTTTAAAGCACATCGACCAAGCCGGCCCATAGAGTTCTTTAGTGATTAAATCTGTTAGAGCGTAATGGTCAATGACGACGGAGAAAGGTCAACCGTAGAGGTAGGATCGGAACTTCGCAACCGCACAGGCTACAATAAGGCATTCCCGTTCCATAATTAAATAGATGTGCTCCAATTCGAATAGGAAGCGGGTGGCATAAGCAATTACCCAATTCTGGCGACGCTGAAGCATATCTGTAGAGGCATCATTCGAAGCAGGCGAGAGTGGGCGGTGAGGTGAGAAGTGTGATAGGAGAAAGGAGGCGGCACCTTCTGAAGTACCTAAGGAGAACGATACACCTTGTGACTAAATCGACAATTCGCTTCTCACCTAGTAGATACTTTGGGTGAACGGGTATGGGGCCACTAGTTATGGGCCTTAACGGACAACTGCGTAACTGAGTATATCACCGTCAGTACCCGTCATTACCATATAACCGTCACTACCCCGCACCTCCACCAGATGTCACATGGTAGTGACAGTTGAGGACACAGCAAGAAAACTGTGAATGGCGAAACTAACTTTTTGGGCGAACCCGTGGCCAGACAAACAGGCTACACTCAATGCTCAACGAAAACGGCGAACACACTCGGCGATCCTCGAAAATCCGATGAGCAAATCAAGCGCGTCCGCTTTTATCGATCAGTCGTCGAATATTCCGGAGTAATCGCTGAGACCCGCGTGCCTTCCACAAAGTTCTACGCCAACGCGTCGCGCATGCATGCAATCAGATTACACAAGGTTCGGCGACGACAGCGGAGATAAAAGCATCGATACCATTCTAGAAACTTCCGTTACATGTAGGCGCGTCCTGCGCTGAGCGATAACATTTCTTAGACGGTAAAAGCACTCACCGGTAAAAGATAAACGAGTTCCCGTGCCAATTCCCCCATCTCAAAAGGCATCGTCCCGATGCTGCAAACATAATAGGAGAGTGAGACACAAAAGGAGACTTATTAACCACAGTAACAAAACAACAAAGAAACGAATTCCATGGTGACGCAGTTCAAGAAAAGTCAAAAGTTCAGCTATGCGAAGACTCCAATGTTCATTAGCGCTGATGGAACGGCTTAAGTTGCACAACATGAACTACTTCAGGTCGTGAGCGACGCCGCTGTGATAGCAAAATGCCGTCTGGCACGACCTCATAGTCGAGTGGGCCAATGCGTCGGATGATCTTGTATGGTCGGAAAATGCAATGTAAAAGCTTCCCGCTAAGTCATCTGCGGCGTATAGGGGTCCAAACCCAAACACGGTCGCCAGGATGGCACTGGACGTAGCATCGTCGGAGGTTGTAGTGTTGGCTGTTGGTACGCTGCTGGTTCTTGATCCGTAGGCGGGCGAGCTATCGGGCTTCTTGGGCGCGCTAGAGATAGGTGGCGACGTCGAGATTCTCTTCGCCGGTGACGTGCGGCAGCATGGCTTTGAGAGTGGTCGTTGGGTTCCTGCCGTATAGCAGCTTGATTGACGTGGTCTGTGTTGTCTCTTGCACCGCTGTGTTGTAAGCAAAGGTTACGTACGGCAGGACCGCGTGCCACGTATCCTGCTCGACGTCGACGTACATTGCTAGCATGTCGGCGAGGATTTGTTGAAGCGCTCTGTGAGACCATTCGTCTGCGGGTGGTAGGCAGTTGTCCTCCTGTGGCTTGTCTGGCTGTACTGCAGAATGGCTTGGGTTAGCTCTTCTGTAAAGGCCGTTCCTCTGTCGGTGATGAGGACTTCAGGGGCACTATGTCACAGCAGGATGTTCAACGAAAAGTTTCGCCACCTCGGCTGCGCTACATTTCGGCATAGTTTTAGTTTCAGCGAAGCGGCTGAGGTAGTCCGTCGCCACAACGATCCACATATTTCCGGATGTTGAAGTCTGAAACGGTCCCAACAAATCCATCCCGATCTGCTGAACAGATTGGTAAGGAGGCTTGATCGGCTGTAGTAATACCGTCGGCCTTGACAGTGGTGTCTTGCGTCGCTGACAGTCTCGGCATGTCTTGACGTAAGGGGCGACATCGGTGGTCAGGTGCGGCT
Organism: Dermacentor variabilis; assembly: GCF_050947875.1. Lineage (NCBI taxonomy): Eukaryota > Metazoa > Arthropoda > Arachnida > Ixodida > Ixodidae > Dermacentor > Dermacentor variabilis. Next base: position 68,223,602 of record NC_134574.1, read on the forward strand.
AGTAATACCTTTCCTGTATCCTCTATAACGTCCGGGGGAAACCGAGGTGCCCAGCGGTCGGATCGTCGTGTAAGGCGTGCAATACTTTTGGACGGAGCGACGATGGAAAAACAAAAAAGTACTTACGCGGACTGGTGAGAAGTTCTTCTTCACGAGTAGGTTCTTTTTAATCGTGAACGAAGACATTCCGCGCTTAAATGACCTAAGAACGACGTGGGTATTCCCTTCTAAATACTCGAAGAGGCCTTTTAGCTCTGGGTCTGCTCGTTGTTGTTCAGCGAAGTCTTCCGCGCTTAATATTCCAAGGAAAGCATCGTCGGCCTCGTCGTCTTGCGACGCCGTCTTGATAGGCAATCGGCATCAAAGTGTTACAAAGGTTAGAGTGATGTAAAATTCTTTCAGCCTGAGGCTCCACCGCGCCAGCCGTCCTGAAGGGTCCTTTAAATTAGCTAGCCAGCACAACTCGTGATGACCACTGCCAGCTTTGAGTGGCCTGACACATAGGTAAGGCCGGAATTTTGCTGTAGCCCAAATGATGGCGAGGCATTCCTTTTCAGTAGTAGAATAATTGCCTTCCGCTTTTGACAGCGACCGGCTAGCGTAAGATATCACCCGTTCAAGTCCATCTTTCCTCTGGACTAGGACGGCACCACGGCCTAGGCTAGTGGCGTCAGTGTGGATTTCGGTATTGGCGTCCTCATCGAAGTGTGCAAGTATAGGCTGTGACTGCACGCGCCGTTGGAGTTCTTGAAATGCGTCGGCCTGTGGCGTTTCCCACTTGAACACGACATCGCACTTGGTTAGATAGGTTAGTGGCTCCGCCATGCGTGAAAAGTCCTGTACGAAGCGCCTATACTAAGCATACATGCCAAGGAATCTACGTAGTGCCTTCTTGTCGATGGGCTGCGGGAAGATTGTGATGGCAGCTGTCTTCTGCGGGTCGGGGCGGACTCCAGATGTGCTGATGACGTGGCCTAGGAACACAAGCTCATCGTAAGCGAAGCGGCCCTTTTCCGGCTTCAGAGTGAGGCCTGATGATTGATGGCCTCTAATAGTGTAGCAAGCCGCCAAAGGTGATCGTCGAAATTTCCGGCGAAGACAACGACTTCATCCAAATAAACAAGACACGTCTGCCACTTCAATCCTGCTAACACCGTGTCCATGACGCGCTGAAACGTTGCAGGCGCAGAGCACAGTCCGAACGGCATGACCTTAGACTCGTAGAGGTCGTCTGGTATGATGAAGGTGGTCTCTCTCGTCGACTTCTATTTGCCAGTAGCCAGACTTGAGGTCCATCGATGACAGGTATTTAGCGTTGCAGAGCCGATCCAATGCGTCGTCTACCGTGGAAGGGGGTATACGTCCTTCTTCGTGATCTTCTTAAGTCGACGATAATCGACGCAGAAACGTAGGGTTCCGTCCTTTTTCTTTACCAAGACTACAGGTGATGCCCGCGGGCTTTTCAACGTCTAGATTATGTCACCGCGCAGCGTTTCGTCGACTCGTTGCCTAATAGCATCACGTTCTCGCGTCGACACGCGCAAAAGCTCGGGCGGAGTGGTCGAGCGCACTGTTATGTTATGCCATGCTTTGCAAATGGTGTTTGTCGAATCCTTGATGATGTCGAAAAACCCTCTTTGTATCGTCGGAGAAGACTTCTGAGCTTTTGCTGCTTACTCATGGGGAGACTTGAATTTATGTAGAAGTCAAGTTCGGTAACTATGGTCGTCAGGGTAGATGCGGCAGAATCCGAGAGGACAAACGCTTTGCGGGTTTCCACAATTTCCTGGGTGTACGCGGTTGTCGTGCCTTTCCTGACGAGCTTGAACTCCTGGCTGAACTTTGTCAGCAACACCTTCTTTTTTCCTCCGTGCAGTCCAGCGATCCCTCTTGCGACACAAATTTCACGGTCGACTAGTGGACGTTGGTCATCCTCGATGACGCCTTCTAAGTCAGCTGGTGTTTCGGTGCCGACGGAAATAATAATGCTGGAGCGCGGTGGGATGCTCACTTGATCTTCGAGCACACTCAAGGCGTGGTGACTACAAGAGCTCTGCGGCGGTAACGCTTAACCTTCCGACATCGCTATCGATTTCGACTTCAGGGCGATGACTGCGCCGTGTTGGTTCAGGAAGTCCATGCCGAGAATAATGTCTCGTGAGCACTGTTGGAGGATAACGAAGGTAGCAGGGTTGGTCCGGTCATTAACGGTAATTATTGCGTGCAGATTACAGTCGCCGTAATGAGGTGTCCTCCAGTGGTACGGATTTGAGGGCCTTCCCATGCAGTCTTAACCTTCTTCAAGTGGGCGGCGATGGGTCCACTTATGACGGAGTAGTCGGCTCTTGTATCTACTAAGGCAGTGACTGTGTGGCCATCGAGAAGCTCGTCGAGGTCGGTGGTTCTTGGAAACTCTGGAAACTTGGAAACGATGCAGCCGTCTAATCACGGCTGCATCGTGTTGAACTGAAGCTGGAACGTCGTGTCGTCAGGTCATCTTTCGTCGGCGTATTCTCTGTTTCTATACTTCGTCGGGATGGCTGCCTGTCGTTGTTATGTCGTCGAGATAGTACCTTCGGTGTCCTCGTCGGCGGCGGAGGATCTTCGTCAGTTCGACGAACAGCAATCACACATCTATCGGTTGCGGCTTTTAGTTTTCTGGATATGGGCTCACAGGGCGGCCCCGGGCTGGGCCAGTGTATCGACGGCGCTGCGGCTACAGGTAGCGGCCTGGTGAGGGCGAACGGGATGATCGGCGAGAGCTCCACTGAGTAGCGGCGAGGTAGTCGGCGATATCGCGAGGGCGTTCACCTTGCTGCGGGCGCGGAGCGTTGACGGCGAACCCTCGTAGTCCCATTTCGCGGTATTGGATTCGGCGGTAGATATGTCCGGCTTCCCCGCAGTGATAGGACAGCGGGCGATGGTCTGGGGCGCGCCAAATGTCCGTCTTGCATGCGTAGCGCTGGGCGATGGGTGGGCGTTCTGGCGGCGGCGTGGTGGACGACGGAATTGTGGCGTTATAGATCCCTGGCGCGGATGCGGTGGGGGATCTTGACGACGCGCGACGGCGGTGTAGGTCATGACTTCCGGCATGGTAAGCGACGATTCGGGCTGCACTTCGGTAACGTCCAGTGACGGGCGAAGTTCGTCCTTGACGATGTCAGTAACTTAGGTTGCGACGAAGCAAACAACTTGCACAGTTCTCCCCGCACAATGGCCCTGATGGTCTCTTGGAGATCACTGTAGCCCAGTGCTTGGGTGGCTCACTGCGGCGTGAGCACTTGGCGGTTATATTGCATAATGCGCATTTCTAGTGTTTTCTCAATTGTCGTTGCCTTTGTCAGGAACTCAGCTACGCTCTTCGGCGGGTTTCGGGTCAGTTCGGCGAAAAGTTGTGAATGAATGAATGAATGAATGAATGAATGAATGAATGAATGAATGAATGTTTGATTTTTAATGGCGCAAGGGCCAAGTATGGCAAAAGAGCGCCATGTCCTTGGTAATGAGTTCGCAGTATACTTAATGAGTTCTATGAAGTTGGAGTAATGTGGCTGTAAAGGGGCCTTAAAAAATAGTCGCTCTAAAGTACGTAAAATCTCTATTATAAGATTATGGCGATGGCGTATGACGTGCGCTATGAACGTTAAGATGCATTTAAAAAGAATGATACGATGTGGAAAAACATATCAGGTTATAAGATTGGCTAGAGCACTACTGCCTCGTCAGAACCCTTGAAACGCAAGGGTCTGGAGGCATGTGCTATGCAACACAATTATCGCAGTGGCATCCTCTGGAACGAGGACGCTCTACGAGTTTAATGGGCTTATTACATGTAGGACAACATAATTTAAGAAATTGAGGACTGCCTTGATGTTAAAAAGCGGTTCTCTACCAAGAAACATAGCCGGGTGAAGAGGAATGCAGTAACGGTATGTAAGAGCAAAATAGTTCTTTCTCTCCGCTTCGGCTTTCCGGCATTCCAGGAGGACGTGGAGGACGGTAAGCCTCTCGCCGCATCTACTACAGGTTGGATGGTCATTTCCGGTGAGGAGAAAATTATGGGTGCCAAATGTGTGTCCTATTCTGAGAGGACAGAATAGGACATCTGTTCGGCGTGATTTTGTTACAGAGGGCCAGAATCCTAACCGTGGATTTATCACGTGGAGCTTATTATTTGTTTCAGCGTCCCACAGGCGTTGCCAGTGGTTCCATAGTTTTCTTCGTAAGAGAGGCTTCAGGTCAGTAGCAGGGACCGCAGCGGTAAGAGTAGCTTGTGATGTAATTGATCTGGCCATTTGGTTCCCTCAATGCCTCTATGGCCAGGTAACCAGCATATAATGATATGGTGGTTAGATATGTATGCTCTACATAGAACGGAGTAGAGCTCAACAAGTACAGGGTTCTTGTGTTTAGAGATTGAATTCAGGGCTTTTACGACGCTTAGAAAGTCTGTATATATGACTTTTTCGAAGTTTTGATTTCATTATAGGCTTCGCTGTCGACAATAGTGCATGGGCTTCTGCCATAAATATACTAGTTTCCGGGTGCAGTGCGTCGGATTCTGAAAAAGATGGGCCGGTGGCTGCGTAAGAAACCCCTGCATCCGACATGGAAGCGTCCGTGCAAAACTCAGTACAAGAGCACTTATACTGGAGTTCTAAAATATGCATTTTAATATGTGCCTCTGGCGCATGTTTCCTGATATCTACAAATGACATATCACAGTCTATGATCTGCCACTGCCATGCGGTAACAGTTTCGCTTGAGTCATAGGACAATGTTCAAGAAGCCGAACACCCATTTCCTCAACTAAATTTCTTACACGCAAAGCAAACGGCTTCCTCACTGCAGGCTGGTTATGGAAGAGCGTAGCAGCAGCGATATCGTTTATGGTTGAATAACAAGGATGTTCAATGTTCGCTTGAACTCTCAGAAAGTATGTGAAACTGCTATATCACCGTTGCAGATGAAGTGACCACTGATTTGACTCTACGTAGAGGCTCTGGATTGGACTTGTCCTGAAAGCACCGGTCGCGAGACGGATACCCAGATGCTGGACGGGGTCTAGGATTTTTAATGCACTTGGTGTTGCAGAATTATAAATTATTGTTCCCTAATCAAGGCGGGAGCGGACAGGACTGTCATATAAGTTCAAAAGACACTTTCGATCACTACCCCATGTAGTGCGTGACAGAAGCTTGAAACGGTTCATTGTTTTCAAACATTTTATGTTCAGATTTTGAATATGGGGAATAAACGCGAGCTTTGAATCTAAAGTGATCCCCAGGAATTTATGTTGGCTGCTCACAGAGAGGTGGTCTCCCTTGGCTGTAATACTAGGCAGTGGTGCTACCCCTCTCTTGTTTGAGAAGAGTACGCAGGTACTTTTTTGGGTGTTTATTTTGAAGCCGTTCTTATCCGCCTATTTAGACAATTTGTTCACCCCAAGCTGCACTTATCGTTCGCAGACAGCAATATTGCAAGATTTGAAGCCTACTTGTACATCGTCAACATAAACGGCATAAAACATTGCGCGTGGAACGACTGTATGTAGGCTGTTAATTTTTACAACAAACAGTGCGCAACTAAGTACGCCCCCTTGCGGAACACCAGTTTCTTGGGTGGATGATTTAGATAAGACATTACCAACCTTTGCGCGAAAACAGCGGTTAGACAGATCGCTTTCAATTGTGTTTAACATGTTCCCACGGACGCCCATCGCGGAAAGATCGCCGAGGATCCCGTATCGCCACGTCGCGTCGTACGCTTTCTCTAGGTCCAGAAACACTGAAAGTAAAAACTGCTTATGAATGAACGCATCTCTAATGTTTGCCTCAATGCGAACAAGGTGGTCTATTGTCGACCTTCCCTCTCGGAAACCGCATTGAAGGGGGTCTAGTTTATTGTTGCTTTCTAGGAAGTTGATTAAGCGCCGGTTTACCATTTTTTCAGAAGCTTTGCACAGACAGCTTGTTAGCGCTATTGGCCTGTAGCTGCTGGCTAAGGCCGGATCTTTCCCTTGTTTAAGTATGGGAATGACTATAGCTTCTTTCCAGGATGATGGAATATACCCCGCCGCCCACATGGCATTGAAAAGAGATAGAAGTGTTTCCACTGCTTCAGGGTGTAGGTGCCTAATCATTTCCCGACGTTGAGGAGGATATTGAGATTGGCGAAGCCGAAGTGGATATTGAGATTGGCTTTGCCGAAGAGGCGCTGCCCCCTGACGCGCCACTTCGGCAAAGCTGCTCTTAGGCAGGTATGACACCCGCCTACATGCCTCCTTGATCGATATATTTCCTTTAGCTTTGATCTTGACAATTTCCTTTTCTTTTTTCCAAGACGGGCTCGACCGCGAGTACGCGGCGTGCTCCAAACAGACAGAAAACAGCCCGCAAACAGAACACCAACTATGTTGGTGTTCTGTTTGCGGACCGGGCTTGGCTCACGGCTTGTCAGGGACGTCCGGTACATGAACGAAAAGCACCTCCACCAGGTGTCACATGGTAGTGACATATAAAGTACACAGTAGCAATACTGTGGAAGACGAAACTAACTTTTATTGGGCGAACCTGTACCCACAAAAGCAGGCTGCACTTAAAGAACAGCGACAGCGGCGAACACTGTTGGCGATTGTCGAAATATGATCAGCGGGTCAAGCGCGTGAGCTTTTAAACATCAGTCGTAGAACGTTCTAGTGTAATCACTGGGACCCGCGTGCCTTCCATAAAATTCTATACCATTCGCGTCGCGCATACATACAGTCAGATTACACAAGGTGCGGTGACAACAGACAGCAGATAGAAGCATCAATGACATTCTAGAAACTTCCGATACATGTAGGCGCGTCCTGCGCAGAGCGATGACATTTCTTAGACGGTAAAAGCGCTCCCTCGTAAAAGATAAACGAGTTTCCTTGTCAATACTGCAGGCCATATTAATTTTGTTGTTCACTGTGCTTAATTCATGATCACCTGTAGATTATAGCCGATTTGTCAACGAATGGGGTTATTCTCAATGCTTGCTCTTTTAGAGAACAAATCAAGATACAGAGGATATACCACAGCCTGTAATGCTTACCTAGACGGGGTGCTGAGTTGGAAAGCGCTGGGAATGTTTGGCGACGCCTAGGATCTACAGCGTAGCCTATTATTCAAACAGGAGATTCCTTGGAGAAGAAGCACTGGTGGAACTATTTATTGGCATGCTAGACACTACTCTCAGCATTCTTTTAAAGTAGGCCACAGTCACACTTGATTATTCCTCAGCCCATCGGAACAAGGTAATGTCGGAAACGTGTTTTAAAGGACGTTCCACGCTGGAGTGGAAGGACTAGGATCGAAACATATCCCACTCGACATCAAGACAGCCCCGTCGTGTGGCTAAGCTTTTATTAGTGCTCACGATGGCAAGGATGGTGTACTTATCCTGCAGGTTAAATGGATTTCGCCACAGACGAAATGTTCGATGCTTGAACCCTGTCGCTGCCACTTGAAAAAAGGAGCATGCCTTACTTGGTGTGAATCCCGGCCACGGCCGCCGCATTTCGATGGTGGCTAAATGCGAAAACGGCCATGTACCTAGATTTAGGCGCACGTTTAAGAACCCCAGTTGGTCGAAATTTCCGGAGTCTCCCACAACGGCGTGCCCCATAATCAGAAAGTGGTTTTGGCACGTAAAACCACATAATTTGATTTCAACTTGGTGTAGGTACATTTCCAACGCCAGTGAACTCGATGCGTACATAGGGAAGCGGCAGGGAATCATTATTAGGAAGCGTCTCTGGAAAGACATCAACATCAACGAGCGTCCGGTCACCTGGCTTAGAAAGCACATGATTATCTTGCCCGACACCACTCAGTCCTCTCTGCATGACGCTACGCAAACAGCGATTAGAGGCAACAAGCAGCTAGTGTCCTTACGATTTAACGAGAACCAGCTGGCTTGACCGCCGCGATCGGTAGGCGATGGCTTGCGATCGAAGGGAATCCCATCAGGCCCCTCAAAGTCACGCTGCGACTGCCGGAATTAACCGAGCTCAATCTCAGCCACAATGAAAGTAACACGGTCGGCGAAGATTTTCTCTCGGGCTTACCTAGCCTCGAGCATTTTTTGTTGTCCTCCATCAAACTGAAGTACCTGCCACGGAATGTTTAAAGAAAAACAACGCGGCTGAGAACGGTCAAGCTTTATGATAGCCGCCTTTCGTTGACAGCCGGTTTGTTTTATCAACTGGACACCTTGGAGGTGAGATCACCTTTTCTAGTCATTAAGTATTTTGAGTGAGCATTTAAAACTTCAAAACCCCGGTCACTGTCCCGCTGCGCGCTGGCGCGCGTCCTGCAGTCCCTTTAAAGAAGTTTATCCAATCCAACCCCGGTCACTGTTCGTAATGTTGTACGTGTTTTGTAACAACACACACATGCAAACATATTTGTTAATAGATGCAATGAAGGGGGCCGTTTGCACAAGCGAACGCAGTGAATTACCTAAAAAACACATATTGACTGCCTTGATAGAGAAGATTCTCATCCAACTTGTGCCGACTAGTGGGTTAATAGTTATATCCAACCATTCACAAAAGCTTACATCAAGGATGTAAAGAACGAAATACTTCACTTTCATTTTTCGCCATCTCATTGTCCTTATATCTGTTACGTGAGAAGGAAAAGTAATTGTGATTGGGTACATGAGAAAAGCAGGTTGTGGACTTTGTAGGAATTTTGGTGCATTTTATTTTTTTTGTTATGAGATGCCTTATTTAGCGTCAAGGCAAGGGTATGGAATTCACCAGTGTTAAAACAATATCAATATTGATTCTACAGAGATTTCGTGAAACGCTTCATTGTCGAACAAGTATCTGCCACACCACTAGCGTTAACAGTGTGGAACAAACACGCGCGAGAAAGGATCCCACCAAATGAGCGCTTGTGCGTTCTAGCAACCGGGCTTTTCGAGACATAGGACTTTAGTACTCCTTAGTGGATCGTGGGCCTTGGCTTGAAATACAGGGCGTTTTAAATCAAAACATTTAAGTTTAAATGATGCACAGGAACTTAGGAATGATGACCAGAAGTTCATTATGAGTAGAAGCTGTCAATCTTTTCTCGTCTAATCGTCTAATATCGCTAATCGTCTAATCGTCTATATTTTCTCGTCTAATATCGCTTGTGTTTTCCTGGTAGCTTCAGCTTCCTCCAGTCAGATGCTAGGAGACAAGTGACATCACCTTCGGACCAATTAGAGGCTAGTTAGTCAGGTAATGCCATTTTCAGCCAATCCAGAATTCCGAAGTATTCCTCAATGGTAGAGAATTTCTACCAAAACACACCGTCGTCACATCCCACAAACCACGCCCATGTCTCTGAAACGTGTGTTGCAGTTTAGGTCCGTTGATAGCATTCCATACGGACGCCTGTGTCCATTTTGCACTTTTCTTAGTCGTCTCAGGGATGGTAAGCAAAAAGGCAGTGACACACACGCGTCATCGAGTGCTGAGCATGCACCTCTCTCTGTTGACTCGCGTTGACTGTTCATTGGCTTCGCAATCAGCTGGGCCTTCTTCACTTCTGTTGGGTTTGCTTGTTGTTGCTGTATTATGTACCCGTGAGATTCCCTTTGCTAGGAGCCCCTTTCGGTTTTAAGGAAGAATGTCATGAATGAACCGACGAATATTCGGGCCCTCCCGTGATGTGGTTTAGTAACTGGAGCCGGAGTCGGAACGCACAATTACAGCGGCGTACGTTTAAAATGCAGCCCAAATAAAAGAAAAAAAAAAAACATTGGTTCCGATTCTACATCTTTTCCAGCATTAGCCCAACGCTATTGGTGAAAAGCTTTAGAGCTATCTGTCCAGATGCCTTATGAACTGTGGCCTTAAAAACGCGGATGAAGAAACATGACCAGGCTAGCCACTTCGCCAAAGTCGCACTCCGCGAAGCGAGTCCGCATACATTTTGCGAGACTGTTGCAAACCCTGAGTTGTTTCCGAACTTGCGAGGCGATGCAGCATTCCAAAATTTATTGGAATTGGACGTGACAATGAGGAATACTTTTCAGCACTTAAGATGTCAGTTGCGTTACGAAAGGACTTCAATGCTTCCGCAACTTCCACTGCATCTCTCCACTGTGCAGTGTTAAAAGTATTTGTGATGGCGTCCTAAGCGGTGAGCTCAAGTGTGACGGACCCTTTAAGTTTAAGGAGTCTTGAGAGCACGAGGTACTGATTTTCATTTTATGTCAACATCCTGTACAACATCGAGCACGTCTTTTTCAGCTTGCTCTGCAGGTCGTTCAGTCTTTTCCGCGAACTAGGGCTATGCTTGTAATGTATACTATATTCGATGTCGCCTTCTTGCAGAGTCTGTTGATTGCCACAATGCGCGACATCGCATCGCTAATCGCCAGCTGCAGAGTGTGTACCAACCAGGCTCACTGTAGCCCCGGCAGTCTCCTGGCAGCCGCTCGGACATAATTAAACTTCTTCCGGCTTTCTTGCTTTCTCAGTGGCGCGTCACCCGCAGCTGATGACATTCTTGGAGAACACGCTTCAACGAGCGCTGTATAAGCATTGAGATAGTTGCAAACAGCGCTGTGGCGAAATAGCGTGCTTTGCGTTTGCCTCACAAAGCAGCAGCACATAGCAAAGGGCCGACGATCATCTTAGAAAAGCGGTAAAACCAGGCAGTAGTTGTCGATGACGATGCAATGCTCTGCTCGGACATATATGTTTACAGCGCAGCTGTATATAGCTAGGTTTCCCGGCATCTTTTTCTCTTTGAACAAAAACTACCATCATAAATGGTTCATACCCCCGTGAACATTCATGCTCCCTTAAGCAAGGAAAAAATGCGAAGGCTCATAGACCCGTAAGGCAGAGGCTACAAGCACTCAGCAAAGTGAAGCACACAGTGCTTAAATTTTTGCTAATCACGCTTACAAAATACAGAACAGCATGTCGGAAACTGTCATCATCACTGGTTTAAAACCCAGTTAGCAATGGCTCATAAGCACAGGACCGATGTGCCCAAATCCGCAACAAAACATCCAGGTCATCAGTACTTCGAGCCAAGAGAATTCCAAGCGCTACATTAACGTTGAAGCTATCACGGTGGCTGGTCAGGACGATGAAGTTACTGCATACGTGGCGGCCCCACATGCCACCTGCAAGGCAGTCATTCGCGGAATAACGCTCAGTGATGGCTCAGAAGCCATGGATTGCAACAGCGTTAACACAAGAAATCGACTGGCTCTCGGAGCGAAAAAACCAAGAATACCGGCACGCTCATAGTGCTATTCGATGGGTACAAAGTTCCCGACTACGTTTCTTGCGGCAGAATCCTGATCAAGTGCACTGTATACAGGAAGCAAGTGGATGTCTGCTGCGCCTGCGGCACTTGGACATTGCTCCGACGTCTGCATGGGCGGCAGAGAACCAATCCAGCAGGTAGAAGATCACGCTTGCGAACCTGAATGCTCACGCTTGTGAACCGAAAACAAAACTAAAGAATGCTAATTGCGATACATAGCGATACCAGACGTGAAACAAGCAACACGCCGGTACCAGCCCCTGCTGGGGAAGGGGCAGCAAGGAGCATTCATTCATTCATCTCTTTCGAGCTTCTTGCCATGGGCCGCAGCGTCCGAGTTGCTGCCGGCCCGTAATGACTTTATGACTGGTAATTTCTTTGTACTCTCACTGTAAATAATGTAAATAAACCTCCAGTTTTTCATCTCAAAGTCCTCCTCAACCTCGGCCAACTCCCGCACCCAACGGCAAGGTCCAAATATCTCGGGGACAGCAATTGGGATTGTCCTCCAGATCGAACACCTTGTACTGGGGGAGGGCCAAGGGGATGCGATAGCTGAGAGAGAGAGAAGGAGAGAGAGAAGAGGAGAAGGACCAGTGACATCATAACATCAACACGCACCGATTGCTCACCGCCTCCTTCCACACCTCGGGTTCGTCTGAGCACTAGGCAACGCCGTCCGGTGCTTCGGTTTTTCTCCTTGAACTGTAACTGCTTGTATGCTGTTAACCTGTTGTGTTAAGGGGGAAGGAAGTGTGTTAACTGACACCACAAAGGGGCGCGCGATGTACAATAAAAAGCAGAGCACCCTGACCTGTGTGGTCAGGGTGCCCACGCCCCTCACAGCGGCTACTGTGTCTTGATTACCGTGCGCTATCGCCGCGGGTCTGGTCACTACAAGTCCGGTCATTACACGTTTCGCTTCCTCTAAATTAACCTGAAGCGTTAGTTATGAGCGCATACGGCGTGCGATTTCTGAGATCGATCGTTCGGCGTTTCCGGCCACCGTAGTCATCACGAGACGCGTCCGCATATCCACAACAGGATGGTTGCTAATGGATTGTGTTGGTTTGAGTACGTTTCGCTCGAGGCACCAGATGGTGCCCTGCTCTTTACCGTATTCCTTATGCTTGAGCTCTCGTACGTTAAACTGAAATTCTTGACGGCACACGCACCATAACGTACGGTAAAGATGCTTGCGTTTAACGTACGTAAGGCGACAAGTGCTATCTAAAACTCTCTATTGCCATGTTGTATTGACGGCGAACCACCGTGGTGGCCCAACGCAAGTCACGTAAATAACTATTTATTGGGCGAACCTATGTTTTGCAAACCAAGTGTATCTCATCACAGTGATAGCGATGAGCACACGCGACATTCATTAAAAATCTGATCGGTGGATCAGGCGGACCGGCTATGTAAACATGACTCCCTCAACCTTCCAGCATATTCTCTGGTTCTCGCGCGAGTTCTAGAACGTAGTACAAAAGTAATTCGCCTCGCACATGCACTCTGATTAAACAGGGCTTGGTGACAACATAGGCAATCGATAGAACCTGCGGCAATATTATAGAGACCTCAGGTACAAAAAAATCAAAAGGCGCATGTAGAGCTGCGTTCTTCGGCGCGTTCGTTCGGTTACTGGCGCGCGCAAGTGGCCTGCCCCACGCCGACGTCGCCCGCTGCGGGGCGCGGCCATGTTTTTGGTGACGTCAACATGACGACACGCTCATGTCAATCACCTTGCAAGCGAGCACGTCGTCTGCTAGGCGCCGAGCTGGACGGGAGTTGGAAAGTTTGGAGCGATCGTATGCTCGTTACGAGACTGGCTTCGTATGGCGCGTCTGGTGGATTAGATCGGATCCAAACAGCGGCTTCGGCAGCAGAATGGCACGTCCATAGTTTAATTAGAGAACATGGCGCTTGCGATGGGAACTTCGGTTGTTGCATTGGCGTTGCTTTAGGAGGAACGACAGCAGTGGAGCTGCGAAACACCTTTGAAGAAATGGCAGAAGGCGAATTCCGGCGTCACTTTCGTTTTTCGAAAGAGATAGTGCGTTGGGTGTGCGGTGAACTCCAGCCCATCATCGGGTGCCAGTGAGCCACTGGTCTATGCAAAAAGACAAACAAGTAGGGGTGTCCATTCCCTCCGTCTTGAAAAGCATCGTCGCGATGCCAGAAAAACACAGAGCGGAAAAGAAAAGCACACGGTGGCTAAGAAGATTGATGCATTTACACCCACACAAAAAGAAAATTAAGTCACAGGGATAGCGCTGGTAGAACGGCTTAAGGCGCACAACATAGAATACCGCAGGTCATGAGCGGCGCAGCCGCGGTCACCTAACACCGTGTGGCCCGACCTCATATTCCAGTAGCGTCCTTGTAGCCTCGGCAGTAATTTTTCGCGTCGGCAGTAGGTCCTTTGCTCGTTTTTAATACGTAGGTGGCCGATCTGTCGGGCTTTTTCGGCGCATTAGATGTTTGCGAAGACGTCAGGGTCATGTGCCGCAGCGTGACGGCGGTATCATCGCGGGTTTCCTTTCTTATTCTAGCTTAAACGGCGTCATTTGCGTTGTTTCTTGCACTGCCGTGTTGTAAGCGAACGTTACGTAAAGAAGGACGGCATTCTACGTCTTGTGGTCGACGTGAACGTACATAGCAAACATGTAGCGAGAGTTGATGTATATGTGGGTTAGAGCCGCCGCGTCAGCACTCTGCCCTTTTATTCCTTTTGCCAGCGCGTGATGTTGGTCACGCGCACTTCTGTTAACCTGTTACTGTGTCGCTTCCATGCGCCGCTGTGTGTAGCAGACGACGCAAGTTGACTTCAAACAAGCGTTTCATCAATGTTCGTGTTTCAATATCTACTGTTCTGTTTAGGTTGTGACATGTGTCGCAACAGACCAGAAATGATGTGTTCCCGTTTGCATCTCATTCATTAGGCGTGGCTGTACTTGGCGTTCATGTAAGTACTACATGAATGTCTTTAAACACACTTTTGCATGTCAGGTTGCAACTTATTTTAATGCAGGGACTCTAAAAAGTTCGTCAATTAGATATTTAAATCATCGTAGAAATTGTTCATTCATCTATACCTGGGGTGACACGTGTCAATTTTTTTAAAACTTATTGCACAAGCGCTTTGGACAATTTTCTGGATATAGTACTAGCGCTGCTTCTAAACTGAAACAGCTATTGCATATCGGATTCTCTGACGTCAACAACAGCCTCCAGACTTACACATAATAGCTGCAGCTTGTACAGCTTGTACTGCGTAACTTAGCTTTCCTCAAAGCTTTAGCGTTAAAATCTGCGGGAAATAATTACATACAATGCACGCTATGGCTCTGATCGAGTTTATGCGAACAATTGACCAATACGTAAACAATATGCGTGGCCACAATATTATATTATGCAGCTTCTCGCGCAACACCCAGCTCAGGAAATTGGAGGGTGGCTGAGGAATTAACCGTGGCCAGGGGCTAACTTCTGCAGCACGCAAGTTTTGCCGATGACTAGTGCTTAAGCACACCACACAAGCGTCCTTGGCCGTGCGTTCATGATGCCGGGCCGCCTCGTTATGCTTAAATTATGGCGCTACGATGACCTTCCGGTATCGGGACATATAGGCGTCGCCCGCGGGGAGGCGGATGGTCGAGCCAATCAGAACGTGTAGAATGCCGGCAGGAGACGCGCCTGCAGGTCCTCCCAGTTGATGTCGTCGTGCGGGCCGGCCATGTGCTTGCACTTCCTCGTGCCTTTCGCCATTCGTCCGAAAGTGTACAAGCTGTCGTCCTGCGCCGAGATTCCTTTGTCCTCGATGTTAACCACGACCGACGGTAAGTTGGCATAGCGCGAGTCGTCGAATCGCGCCGCGCCTGATGACTCGCCGGTCGCAGCGGTGCCGCCCACGCCGGGACCGGCCTCGCCGCCAAGCAACATCGCAGACACGGCTCGGTCGACCATGATGGCCGACGGCCCCGTGTACACGCCGCGCCTCTTCCGCAGTTGGCCCACCCGCTGCAGCGTGATCAGGTGCTCTTGCTTGAGCTCGGAGTTGAGCCACTGCAGCTGCCTGTTGCGCACGGTGAGCAGTGCGTTCTCATACATCAGGCGCAGCGCATGCATTTCTGGAAGCTGGTTGATGCCTTCCATGCCCCTGTCGACACCCATCACCTGGTCTCGGCCGTCGCCCTGCTGTTGCTGGCTTCCGTCGCGTTGGCTGCCGCCGCTGCCTTCCTTCGGGGTGCCGCCGCTTTTGTGACTTTTGTCGCCGCTCTTGTCCTGTGACTTCTCCTGGGACTTCTCTTGGGACTTGTCCCCTTCCTTCACGCTGCCTTTGCTCTTTTGGCTCTCCTTGCTTTTCTCCTGGCTCGTGCTCTTGCTCTTGCTGGTCTTCTCACCAGTTTTTTCATCACTCTTGCTTACTGACTTGCTGCCGCTTTTTTCTCCGCTCTTGGTTCCGCTCCTCTCTGTCTTACTCCCGGACTTCTCATGACTGTGGTCGCCGCTTTTGCTCTTCTCGGTCTTGCTTCCGGACTTTTCGTGACTCTGATCGCCGCTTTTGCTTTTCTCCGTCTTGCTTCCGCTTTTCTCGTGGCTCCTTTCCCCACTCTTGCTTCCACTCTTGCTTCCGCTTTTCTCCGTCTTGCTTCCGGACTTTTCGTGACTGTGCTCACCACTTTTGCTCCTCTCTGTCTTGCTACCGGATTTCTCATGGCTTTGCTCGCCCGATTTGTCGGTCTTGCTCCCCGACTTCTCATGGCTTTGGTCGCCAGACTTGTCAGCAGTCTTGTCACTCGTCTTGCTAGTCTTGCTGGTCTTGCTGGCTTTGCTAGACTTGCTCTTACTGCTCCCCGACTTCTCGTGGCTCTTCTCGCCGGATTTGTCAGGAGTCTTGCTCGCCTTGCTCTTACTATCCTTACTTTTACTGTCCTTGTTTTTGCTGTCCTTGCTTTTGCTCTCCTTACTTTTGCTGTCCTTGTGCTTGCTGTCCTTGCTCTTGGAGCTCTTCTCTTCGCTCTTGTCGTGGCTGCCCGACTTTTCCGTCTCCGAAGATTTCCTGCGGCTTTCCTTGCTGGAACTGTCATGAGACTTGGGCGACTTGCGTGGCTTCTCGCCTTCCGCGGCAGGTTTGCTCGCCGCCGGCGCCGACATCCTCCTCGGCGGCGGTGGTCCCTTGCCCCGGGAAGGCCAGGCGGGAGCCCCGATCGGCGGCGCGGCCCGGCGAAAAGGCGGCGGTCACGGTAGCCCTGCGCGACCCGACACCTCTTCCTTCTCTTCTTTTGTTGATCAAGCCGAATCGGGCAAGAAAGTGAATAAGATCTGCCGATGCTACTGAGATATGGTAATCGGTCATAGGCGAAGTTTTTTTTACAGTGAAGTTGTCTACGGTTAGAATTTCGGGATTTATTCGTGGGGTAACGTCGAGAGATACTTATCATCATCTGTGACGCACACCCCAAAATGCAATGGCTCATACACTCGCAAAGCAGAGGGTACAAGCACTCGCAGAGTAAAGCTAACAGTGCATACATTCCTTGAAATCATGCATACAACCTACAGAACAGCATGCGTTTCAATAAAGGACAAGTTCTAAAGAAGCATCCAAATCACATAATTGATGATTAGGTGCTCCGGCGCCTGCATGCAATGCGAAGCACGTAGCGCTTCCCACCTACGTTTCGCGCTAAAATTCACTGTTGCACAAGCTGCCACGGCTACGGCAGCTTGACTCTTGCTTGCGCAAGAGTGAGTGACGCAACTACGCCTTCGTATGTAAAAGAAGAACCCGCCTAGCTACTGATTTGTGCTGTGACAGTACTGACAGTGCTGCGACTGCCAAAGGGCACCCATTGGCTGTCGCAATCCCAGATGCTGCCTGTAGACGGCTTTGCGATGCAGTTTGCCGTTGCTCCGGCTCCCGCTGCGTGGAGTATACCACTTCTGTCGGCGCATGTACATGTGAATGTCACCACGTGAATAAATTCAACCTACCTCGCAATGGGTAGGCGTTCAAGTCGCGTCATTTACAGCTTCGCTGCGCAACCACATTCGCAACATAGGTAAGGGACAATTTTTGTATCTTTACGGAAACATTTAGGCAGCTGGTATGCGAACATAACGCTAATCACGCAAATGTGGACTACTTCTTCTTCTTCACTGTCTGTATCTCAGTACTCCTATTTTCTTCGATTCTCTACTGCCGTCGTCTTCTTGAAGTTTGTGTTAAATTTTGTCCCTCCTTCCCTCTCAGTCAACTGTCCATCCTGGCACATACCCGATGACGGAAATCGTGGCGTATTTGGCAGCCAATAACCAGCACGTAGAAAATCAGAGTAAAAGGCAAACAATGTGCAAGTTTAAAATTAAACTCTAGGTGGGTATTCGATCACGTCTATTCTAAGTAACACCAAATAGGATTCGCTTCAAGGTTTTATCTTCGAGGTATAACCAATATGTGTCAATACTGACGCGATCAATATTACCAGAGCTATCTTGGAAGCTGTATATGGACAATGAGAACAAAGTTCGGTGAAGCGGCTAGTTGTTTCTGGCGTGACGTTTTTGGGCACGAATTTCAACATTCGGCGATGTTCGTGCTGTCTCGCTCTACGAAGAACATATTCGCTCGCTTCCGCCTCGCAAGCATTAATTGCCGGGTACTATGAGCCTATCGTGCACATTTTTACATCAGCTTTTTTTTCTGCTTTGCAATCTGTGCCAAATTTTTCTCAAGCAGACAATGAAAACATAAGAAATCGAAGTCGCTGCGTTAGTTCCATGGCGCCTGGTGTATAGCGCAGATAATTGTTCTGCAAAAAGCCCTGAGCCAGCCAAAAAGACTCGGGTAGAGGTCTAAGCTTTGTGTAGACTAATAAATATTTTTATGGACGGTTCAAATAATAGAAAGGAAGAAGAAGATTGCGAGACGCTGGATGCTACGTGTTGTTACTGGTCAGCAATCTTAACCACATAAGCCGATGCTGGTTTCTTGGCGCCAATTGCAGCTCACAGCTCTGGTTCCTTAACGGATGGCATCGCAAAGATGATTGCACCTTACCTCACCTCTGCACAGGCCAAGGACATATGTCCCCTGCTCGCACCGTACCGTTACATTTTTTTATTTCGGCGAGAGGCCTTTAGGCCAAACATCTGTTGTTCACCACTCTATAAACACTGGAGACACGAATCCTATTCGTCGGCGTCTTTATCATGTGTCGCCCGTTGAACCTAGAGTCATCCAATCAGAAATGAACAAAATGCTCCGCAAATGGGTCATCGAATCATGAGCCAGCCCTTGGGCTTCGCCTGTCGTCCTGGTGAAAAAGAAAGATAATACCTGGCGTTTTTGCGTCGATTATGGCCATTTAAACACGATCACGCGCAAAGACGTCTACCCACTACCACGCATCGTTGACGCCTTGGACTGCTGGCACGGAGCTAAATACTTCTCGTCCATTGATCTACGATCCGGCTACTGGCAGATTTGAGTTGATGAAATGGACGGCGAGAAAACGGCCTTCATTATTCCTGATCGTTTATATCAGTTCGAAGTCACGCCCTTTCGCGCATGCAATGCTCCTTTGACATTTGAACGTATGATGGACTCTCTTCTGCGAGGCTACAAATAGACCACCTGTCTTTGTTATCTTGACGACCATTATTGGTTTTTCTTCCACATTCGACTGCCACCTTACACGACTCGCTGCAATTCTTGCGGTCTTCCGAAAAGCTGGTATCCGACTGGATTCTACGAAATGTCAATTCGGGCGCCTTCAGATTAACGTGTTGAGACACCTCGGTGACACATCCGGTGTACAACTAAAAGCGGAAAAAGTTCGCACCGTTCGCAGTTTCCCTGTGCCAGGTTCTGCTTCTGACGTGCGCAACTTCGTCGGCCTGTGTTCTTCCTTTCGCCGTTTCGTCAAAAACTTCGCCGACATTGCTCGGCCTTTGACAGATCTTCTAAAGAGGAACACGCCGTTCTCATGGGGCACTGAGCAGGCTCATGCGTTCGCCGCTCTTATCGGGTTTCTGACCACCCCTCCCATACTTGGCCACTTTGGTTCATCTGCACCCACCGAGGTCTACATTTGACACAAGCGGCCACAGCATCGGAACTCCTCTCGCCCAACAGCGAAATGGTACCGAGTGCGTGCCTGCTTATGCCAGTCACCTGCTGTCACCTCCTGCAAGAAATTATTCGATCACTGAGCGGGAGGGCTTGGCTTCAGTTTAGGCTGTCGCCAAGTTCCGGCCATATTTGTACAGCCGCACGCTTTCGGTCGTTACAGAGCACCACGCCCTCTATTGGCAGTCTTCTCTCCGGGAACAACCAGGACGGCTTGGTCGCTGGGCTTTGCGACTCCAGGAATTTTCATTTATGTCAACTACAAGTCTGGACGAAGTCTGGACGTCTGCACAAGGACGCTTACTGCCTCTCTCGTCACCCCGTGGATCCCCCGGATCCTGCTGCGCATGATCCGTTGACCTGCGTGATGGCTTTTAGTGAGATGACCGACATGCGCGCTGAACAGCAACGCAATGAATCCTTGCAGCCCATCTTCTACGGAGTGAAATCTGCAAGCACCGACGGAACGTGCCGCATGTTCGTGCTGCACGACGGCATCTTCTACCCCCGCAATATCAAGTTTGACGGCCCTGAGTTGCTCCTTGTCCTTCATCGTCATCTGCGATCCGTCGTTCTCGAAAAACTTCACGACGCACCGACGGTGGGACACCTTGCAGTTTTGCGTACATACGACCGCGTGCGAAGCCAGTTCTTCCGGCCGGGTCTCTACCGCTCTGTGCGTAGTTATGTCGCGACTTGCAAATTGTGTCAGCGCCGGAAGAAACCTCCCCTGCCACCTGTTGAACGACTCCATCCAACTGAAGTTCC
Source organism: Dermacentor variabilis (assembly GCF_050947875.1). Taxonomy (NCBI): domain Eukaryota; kingdom Metazoa; phylum Arthropoda; class Arachnida; order Ixodida; family Ixodidae; genus Dermacentor; species Dermacentor variabilis. Next base: position 68,243,813 of record NC_134574.1, read on the forward strand.
CTCTGAACCTTTCTTTCGCGTAAGCCTTGACCTGCTCTGCCATTTTCCGACGACAACTAGCGGGAATAAGTGGATCGCCGTCGCTACTGATTGCGCGACACACTACGCGGTAACAAATGCGTTGCCGACTAGTTCCGCAAATGATATCGGCGATTTTCTCCTCCACGACATCATTCTCCACCGTGGTGCATCTCGACAGTTACACACAGACCGCGGCTGCCCGTTCTTATCTCGATTTGTCGACGACTTCCTCCGCTCTTGTGCCGCTGAGCACAAGCTGTCCACCGCCTACCACCCACAAACGAACGGTCTTACGGAATGTCTCAACCGAACACTCAAAGAGATTCTGTCGACGTTTGCCTACGTGACATTCGCGTATAACTCATCCCGACATGACCCCGCAGGACATTCACCCTTCTATCTTTTGTATGGTCGTGACCCCACATTGCCGTTTGACACTATCCTACCTTCTGTGCCTCGTGTTGCAACTCAGAACGCTCATGAACTCATTGATTGCGCTCACATGTGGCGTGAAGTCATTTGATCTCGTTTATTAGCCTCGCGGCATATGCACGACCGGTACCATCGCGATGTCAAGTTCGCCCCATATGCACGTGTGCTCCTTCGGTCTCCTTGTCACCAAGTCGGCCTCTCCCGGAAGCTTCTCTCTCGCTGTACAGGGCCTTATGAAATGCTAATGGGAACTTGTGGCAGATTCGGCACGGCAATTTGTTGTTGGTTTCGCTTTCTTAAAGAAAAATATAGAAGGTACAGATCGGCGCCTGCATCCAACGGTCATTCCAGTATCGCGTATGAAATCTTTCTGTAGAGGAGAAGCAGTTACACTATGCGCGTGGCAGAATGCGTATATGGGTGAGTGCGTAGCTCCGGAAGGCTGAAAAAAAAAGACAAGCGCTTTTTGAGTCCTGTACTTTGTTTTAGAAGCCGTGGTGGTCAGTCGGTTCGCTCAACTTGTAGCACATATGGTCAAAGAACCAGCACTCGTGCCTGCATTTCCAGTGCTTCCTCACTACACATATACGCTACGCAATGTTTTAATCTTCTGAAAATTCATTTTTCAATAGTTCATCACCGGCACTTGTTTTTTCGTCTTAACTTTTTCAGTGTGCTGTGTGGTAGCAACTGATGCACGTTCCATAAACTGCTTTCAAGTTCACGCAATGTCCAAATTTTTTTGGTTGTGCTACGTCTTTTCATTTCGTTACCTAGGTATACTGAATTTACTTAGCGCGCGAGCGCCCTGTCTACATACAAGTTTTGGCATTCTCGTGCAAGATGTGGGCCTTTGAAAGACCAGGTGATGAAAAAATCAACGCCTGTACTGCACAGTAAGGCTTCTGGCAGACCTGAAAGCATCGATAGATATGGTGCCTGCCTGTTGGAATTGCACCAGCTCGCTTCCCTGAAAGAACCTAGGTGCTGAAGAACTACTTGACTAACTTATCCGGTAATTAGTCTGTGCCTGTTTTCATAAACTTTGTAAAAATATTCATGTTACGTGTCCCCACATTCACAAAATGGCGAAATGGACACCGTGTTATTTCGAACCAGAAACGTCAAACAGCCATGCCATAATGAAATCAAATTAATATTTTATAACTCTTCAGCTGTCATATAATTTTTGTTTTGAATAGCATGAATATGATGGGCGAAGTCATCAGTTGCCCGTGGTGCGTTGCAGTTGCGACGGGAGCTTTTTGCTGCCCACAATTTGTGATGCAACCCTTTCGTAGCATTTCTAGCCAGCACTTCAGTATTTAGTAGCATGCTGAAGCTACTTTAGCGTGAGCAAGTATAGATTAAAATTATGCGATGGTTTTTATGGTTGACCTCAGCTTTTCTGAAATAACGGTAGTAATGCGCTCTATACTGTATCTTTCAGCATTGTCATTGTGACAGTCTGCATCACCATTTGGCCTGTTTTGGAATCCCACAAGTTACGCTGTTATCCTGTGTTTTGTACCTCGGTCAATAGCTGAAGTTCTGCAAGCCCCATTGAAGCCAACTGTCATTAGCCTCCAATAGAAGAAACTCATTGTTCCGGCGGTCATAATTTATCTTAAGGTGAAGCTAGAAGCAGGGTAGAAACAGTATATATTCTACAAGGATTTAACACTGCATGCCGTCGGGTGGCTACACCCGACAGGCTACTTGAACAGATATGTTGTTTTATTCTAGAATATATTTGTCAGCAGTACTACTCCTTCTGTTTATATCCTTGGAAACAACCAAGCGAAGACACGAAAGACAGCATAGGAGAAATTACTTGTGCTTAGTAATTGAACTAAAGAAATGACAAATTAATGGCAATGAAAGTAGTTGAAAAAACTTGGAATAGGCGTGCGATGCTCTAACCAATTGAGCTACCGCAGCGCCGTTCTCCCATCCACTTTCTTCTGTATTTATACTCTACTACTAGAACTAACTACTACTACTACTACTACTAGAACTAGATCATTTGCCGCCTGCGGCAAGTTATTTTTTCATCCACTTTCATTGCTATTAATTTATAATTTAATTCAATTAGTAAGTACAAGTAATGTTCCCTATGTTGTCTTTGGCGACCTTGCTTGTTGGCTTCTCATGATATGATTATTAAAAATCGCGCCCCTCGGTTAACCCCCTTTCTCATCCTTCATCACTGCTTCTGTTTGTAGGATAAGAGTTCACGCTGTATTGCATACTATCAAAGTACAAGGCGAGAATAATGTTAATATATTGTTTTAAAAAATTGGCACCTCAATTTACCAGAAATTATTAAGGGGTGCATACTGTCCTAATAAATATGACTGAAGAAAGTCCATCTCGATGAAAAGTACAATGACTTCAGCTACAACGTGTCTATGAAGGCAAATCCATAGTTAAACTGCTTTTATTGGTGATGTTTGAGCTGGTAGGACGTCAGAAAACTGATAGATGTCTTAAGCAGAATATTTCGACGGCTATTATAGTGCAGTAGGACATTAACTGGCCCTCTCTTCCACTTGCACACCAATGCAAGCGCAGCACAAACAGCACTGTTGGAAAGGCAGTTGTTCTTCGTGCGTGTGTTGGCAACCTGGTTCCTGCATAAGAGAAGGGGTTGGTAATAAACATACAACGATGTTAAACAGATCCATGAAAACTAGCTTAGGTGCTGTATTCGATTTCTTTAGTTTACATTTCGTAATAATACATTCGTTTAAGTTCGTGTTCTAGAGCGCGATTTTTTTTACAATAATTACCTCATGCTGTTTTTATTTATTTTTATTTGCAAAGAAAAATTTTTTCAGCTGGTCTACCGCTTCCACAGCAAGACCGAGAACAGCGATCTAACACTCACATAATGCACCCTATAGAGAGCTGGGATGTTCGCAATAAAGGTGAGCGAGATATATCTGCTACCACTTGCTAGCACTGTCTGTATTAACAGCTTGCACTACACTGCTACACCTTTATTTATCGGAATAAAAAATAATGTGATGCACAAAACCTCTACCCTGTTGTATTGTTATTCTGACTCTTTTATTCAAACAAAACGTTGCATTAACCTGTCTATACGTGCAGGTATAATCCTGAATGCCATTTCATGGTTGGTGACTTCATCGTTGAGCTCGGATCTTCATAGGGATGATAAGCTAATTAAACTGAATGATTTGAAGCAAGGATTACATAATTATTGCTTATGACTTTAAATTGCACCAACTGCACATGGTCCGCACGAAATTACAATACATTTATTGTTTTCCTTAGCGCAACTACCTGCATAAAATTAAAGCAAATTGTAAAAATAAAAGTGGACGCACCTGCTCGTTTATAGAGATGCTCGCTTTGCTGCGGTGTGCTTCGCCGTCCTTGGATTAGCGTAGCCAGTGATGATCTACCCGAGCGGAAACAGCGCCGACGGGGTGGCTGCCGGCGCTCGCGCAAGCAATACACGCACTAATGACAGGAATCTTCGTAGTTGTTTTCTTTTTATAAGATCGAAGTCCGCCGCAGGTATGTATCGCGCCGTGTTTGAACTGATGCGGCTTTGTACGATCAGCCGCGAGAAACACGTGAATGCACTGACGCCGATAGTAGTTTTGGAGCTCTGGCGCGAAGAATACCCGTATGCAGGTCATCGACTCGCTCATGCACGGAGGAAGACGACAGTCACTGCACTAGCTCGCAGTCTTCTTGACAGGACGGCCGATCTGTCTCGGCGCCGCAGTGGAATAATTCCGGTGCCGAAGCACTCCAGCGGACTGCACCGGTGCCGAAAACGAAGCCCTTGAAAATGCGTAGCATGGTTAACCCAAGACAAGCTGCGGAGGCAACTGGCGTCCATCGGAAAAGGCTGACGAGGCGAGCGAGAGATCACAAGGCAGCCATGTTTACGCACTAGCTTCACTCGAGGAGCGATTCAAGGTAGCTGCGAGGCTACCTTGAGATTCTCGAGTAAAGCGCTCGAGCTTTCCTTCACTCATGGCGCTTTTCAAGTGGAGGGCGATTTGTGAAAGGAAAAACCGCCCTCCAGGAGCATTTCGAGTGGAGGGTCAAGTGGTGGTGCGTTTGTGAATACGGGGGTAAGGACTCATCGAAGCACCGGGCGCTTTTGTTAGCATCGCTCATTGACAGCGTAGTTCGACTTCTTCAGGGACGATGCCCGTCAACGCCCGTGATCAGCTTAAAGTACGACGAAGTTGTGAACGTGTTAGAAGAGCACTACAGCACGCAAGCGAAGGAGACGGCGGCAAGTCACGCATTTTTCATACGGAAGCAAGAAGATGGCGAGACAGTTAAAGACTTTGTGACCAACTTACGATGTCTTGCGAAAGATTGCAACTTCGGCAGTTTTCTGTACAGAATGTCACGAGACCGGCTGGTCTCTGGTATCCGGGACGACGACACCAGGCGGTTCCTGCTGACGCAAAGGAAGCTGACTCAACAGGAAGCTGAGGAATTCGCTATGTCTTCAGAAACGGCTGACCATAACGTCCGTTCCATGAGGAATGCAGGTGGCGGGAAAGACGTTAGCAGTGTGCTCTTCGTTCAACGGCGTCGTGGCAGCGGACGAAATACTGACAGCGGGTACGATAGACGGGACCCACGCGCTTCGTGCTGGAGATGCGGCTCAAGTCACTCGACACACGAATGCCAACATGTCGGGAAGGTGTGCCGCAACTGCGGCACTAGTGGACACTTGGCGTGAATGTGCCAACGCCGGCGCACCAACCTACAGGGATCATACGCGCTCAACGAACTGTCCGATAAGGAAGACAGCGGGGAAGAAGTGCTTTTCGCCCTATCCACCCAGAACAATGCTGACCAGAGGACGTGACCAATGGAACGAAATTTGGTCTGGGGTGGCAGGACACTGCGGATGCTGATTAACACAGGTTCATCCGTCAGTGTTATTCCAAAAACACGACTTTAAGAGGCACCGTAAGTAGTGGCCTGGGCTAGAAAAAACGCCGCTTCGATTGGCCTGCTTCTTCAGGCCTTTTCCAGTGCTCGGCCGAGTCACCATGAGGGTGGAGGATGGCAAGACGCAAGTGGACAGTTCTCTCGTGGTAGTCGACCGTGAAGGACCACTACTGTGCGGTAGAATCGCAATTCAAGCTTTCCACGAATCCGGCTGCAGATGCTGCTGATTCTTGGCAAGATGTGATGGCCAGCCACGCTCGATCCATTCCCGGACTTACCAAGAGTGCGCGTATACTTGGACGACATCCTAATCGCCGAGAAACAGCATGACGCGTCGACGCTTCGATAAGTGTTGCAGAGACTGCGGGACAGTGGGCTCCTGCTGAACAAACCCAAATGTCGGTTCTGAGACAAAAAGTGCAGTTTCTGGGGCACAAGATTAATTCAACCGGCCTTCACCTGCTGCATGACAACCTCGAAGCCATAACAGCTGCACCAAAACCAGAGTCGATAAGCCAACTTAGGTCGTTTCTGGGGCTAATAACGTATTACTCAAAGTTTTTGCCTAATTTGGGCTACGACCGTGGCTCCACTCTATCGGTTGCTGGCGAAAGGCCAACGCTGGAAATGGAAAGAAGAGCAGGAAATAACTTTTGATGAAGCAAAGCGTGCGTTGTTAAAGGCGAATTTTCTGGTTCACTACGATCCGCAGAGGGAATTGCGACTAGAGTCCGACGCTTAATCAGACGGTTTAGGCGCTGTATTATCTCGCCGCATTGTGGGCGTGGACCATCCGATAGCATTTCGTTCAAGAACGCTGACGTCAGCAGAACGCAATTATTCACAAATAGAGAAAGAAGCGCTGGCCTCGGTGTTTCGAATTTCGAAGTTTCGCGATTTCCTGTTAGGCAACCGTTTCACGTTAGTAACGGATCACAAGCCACTCGCCGGGCTCTTCCATACAGACAAACTAATTTCGCAATTGTGGCGGCCGCTCGAATTCAGCGTTGGGCGCTCCTTCTATCAGCATACCAATACAATCTGGAATACCGAAAGGGACTGCACAATGGTAACGCGGACGCTCTTAGTCGCATGCCTTTGCCAGGGGATCGTGAACGCGGAAGTCAAGTGGTAATGGAATGTGTGCTCTACACGCAGGGTTTATATGGAAGTGCCCTTCCATCTGTAGAAATAATTGCTCTGAGCAGGCGTACGGCACACTTCGGCAAGTCCGGGAATGGATCGAGCGTGGCTGGCCATCGCATCTTGCCAAGGAGCAGTAGCATCTGCTTCCGTACTTCACCCGCCGACGCGAACTCGTCGTGAGCCATAGCCTCATTTACTGGGGTCATCGCGTGGTCGTGCCGGAGACAGCCCGACAGTGATTATTGAATGAGCTGCACGATACGCACCCAGGAATCGTTGGCATGAAGATGCTTGCGCGTACGTTACTGTGGTACCCCGGATTAGACAATCACATTGGAATGTTGGTGAACGGCTGCCCCCAGTGCGTGCAGTGTTGGCCGATGCATGTGGTGCAAGTTCCTTCCCCGTGGCTCAAGACAGGAAAACGGCGGTACCGATTGCATTTGGATTTTGCTGGCCCTGTTGATGGTTACCTAATCTTCATCCTAGTTGACGCGGAAACAAAGGGGATAGAAGCAACGCCTGTGAAAACAGCGATGACAGACACAACTGTTCAGCTGCTCAGAGAAAGTTTCGCCCGTTTTGGTATTCCGCAGTGTGTGGTGTCGGACAACGGTCCCCAGTACTCGAGCGTGGCAATGGCAAAGTTCATGCAGGAAAACTGCATACGCCACGTCAGGACGGCACCGTACCATCCACAATCAAATAGATTACTGGAACGGGCTGTGCGAACAATAAAAGAGGGTCTCGGGAAAAAACGAACGCGTCCAATTACAGGAACAGCTGTCCCATTTTCTGTTCCGTTACAGATCGACGCCTCTCGAAAATGGTAAATCACCCGCACAACTACTCATTGGATTCCAGCCCCTGACAAGGCTGTTCGCCCACTTCCCAGAAGGCGAGCCTGACGCGATCCAGAAACAGTTTCCGTCGGCCAATACACAACCACTGTTACCACCTGGAAAGCGCATCTGGTGCCGCCAATTTCAGCGAGGGCGAAAATGGCTTCCAGGAGCTGTGATAGCAATGGAGGGTAATCGCATGGTAAGGCTGGAGACACCCCTGGGAATACAGCGCCGTCATGTGGATCAGTTGCAGACACGGCTAGCGGAAGCGACAACGCAAAGGAAGAATGCAACAACGCTCAGCCGCAGTTCAGCGGAAACACAGCCGGCCGCGGAGACTCGAGACGCAAGTGCAACGGCGCACAACAGTCCAGCGACTCCCCAGCCGGCCGCAGAGACTCGCAAACGAGTGCATCAGAAGTGGACCCAGTGCAACTTCGCCGCTCAACACGACCAAGACAACCGCCGGAGCGACTGGGCTTTTGAAGGGGGAAGCGATACAGCGTCGATAAAGTACACTTGTGCGCCCAATTCTTTATCAGCTACCAGCAAGAGACTTTGCTTCGCGGCAGCGGTTGTCGCTACTCACGTGGTTTCTTTTCAGTAACTTGAAAGCTGAAGTTCTGAGCAATAAACAGTATTCTGCAGCTGCTGTGTTGCGTCACTTCAGGCCGCACCTAGAATATTTTGAAACCACATAAAATTATTAGGCAGGAAGTCAACAACCGGGGCGCTATAACGTAAAACTATTCCAAACTTTTCTATTCCAATTCTGCTATCAGCCCTCCACGATTGGTCAAAAACTTTTTTCGACCACCCCACTTCACCAGTCAGTCACGCGACGTCAAGAAAACCGCAATGCCTCCCAATCTGATATGACGTGTACACACTGATTATGCATGATTTGACAGAAAAAAGAAAAACAGTTATTTATGATTCGACCCCTTTTCGCCATTAGCCCTCGGCTATTGGTAAAAAGTTTTCGGGCTGCACCCACTTCATCTTTCTGTCACGCGACGTCACAAAACCGCAAGACCTCACCGCGTCAAAGTGACGTGTACGCGATAAAGATGCATTAATATGGCGAACAAAACTGAATTTTCAACGTAATAGCCGCAGGCTGCCCCGTTCCGAAAGGAATAAAAGATGGCTGCCGCCGATCGCTCAGACGCTGGTTACTCGCACCTGCCGGAGAGCATGGGTGCATTTGCGCATAATAGAGCTTCTTGCGCGGCCGTGTAACGTTTTCGAGCACTTTCGGCACGTTTACCCCCCTTATTCTGCCAACTCTTCTTTTCTGAGGGTCAGTTTTAGCGTCATTCTTGAGCTTCCGTTGCATGCCGCCGCGATTTTCGACCAGCCACCGCAAGCTAAGTAAGAGAAAGCCGACCAATCTTAGACGCCGGCACCACCCTCTTAATCCGGTTATCCATTTTCAGTGCACAGGCTCTGCCCCAGTGAATCCCTCTCCACTTGAGCGTTCTCCTCGCCTCTTGTCCACCAGTTAGATACGGCAAGCCGCTCAGTGTAGGCAATGTTATTTGTTTTTCAAGCAAACAAAAGTGACCTCCTATGAACGAGGAGAGCGTTTGATTGGTCTGTTCAGACAACCCTGCGGGTGACCGCCCGGTGCTTGCGTTGGTGGTTACGCAAATTTGACGTCAGGAGATTGGAATAGAAACATATTGGAATAGTTTTACGTTATAAGGCCCCAGTACAACATATCCTAGACGAAGATGAAAGCAGACTGCAAGGAGAAGCGGCAATAAGTTACATCCAAAAAATAACAGCTGAATCTTTCCAAGGCAATGACTTGGTTGTATTTGAAGACAAAAAAAACATGAAGGAGACCCAATAGGAAAAGGAGCTGGTGCTGACAAATTTCAACTGGAGGAAAGCGGAAGAGAAAATTCGAAGCGCAGAGCCACAGCGCTAGACGAGGTTCCCGTTAGGCTGATTAATGAACTAGGACCAAAAAGTAAGGAAGCTCTGGTGAAAGCAGAGGAAAAAACTCTAAAAGACAGGCGAATACCAGACAGTTGACGACGAAGTATAATGAATTTAATTTATAAAAGTAAGGAGGAGAAAGATCGAATTCACTCGTATAGACTGTTGACCATTACATCGGTAATATACAAGCTAGCAATGCAGGCAATTAAAATAAACATTCAAGCAAGGGCAGATAATCATGGCATTTTGGGAGAGCTTCAGAATGGCTTCAGAATAGGTAGGCGCTTGGATGATAACTTGTTTGTTCTTACTCAGTGTATTGAAATATCAAAAGTAGAAAGCAGACCGTTGTATGTGGCCTTTTTAGACATTACAGGAGCCTATGACAACGTAGACTGCGACAGTTTGTGGGATATTATGGAAGGGGAAGGCTTAGATGACGATTGTCTACAGCTTTTGAGAGAGATTTATCAATCAATCAATCTTTTATTTTCATTCTGTCAATGATACAGAAAGAAGGACTGTGACAAAAAGCTGGTTTTAAGAACAGCTTGACTAGGCCACAGCCCCATGGAAAAATTTCGGAGCGGTAAGAGCACTACTGTAAAATAAATCTAAAACTGAAACTTAACAGACAGCGTAGCACTATAGGGGACACACTAAGCAAAGGAAATGCTAGGGTAATACAGAAGGCAGTTTTTACAGTCGTCAAAAAATAAATACAAAATAGTTTATTAGAAAAATGAATATCTGAAATGCTATCAAATTACAGATGTCTGGAATAAGTACACTGAATGTACAGGAAAAAACAATAATAATAATATTTGGAGTTTTACGTGCCAAAACCACTTTCTGATTATGAGGCACGCCGTAGTGGAGGACGTTCCCGCGACCTCGTGCTCAGCAGCCCAACACCATAGCCACTGAGCAACCACGGCGGGTGAGGAAAAAACAATATAGCAATCAATTTGTTACAAATAGTTACATACAACCAGATGAAACAATTCGATACGGTTATGAATTTGATAAACGAGACAAAGTTTGTAGTATAACTAGTGTTAAGTAGTAGAAATATCAGAGCTATATATCACTGTGTATAACTTGCGGATATCCTGATATGAACAATGAAATAAGTCAGAATTGTTAAGGTCATAGTGATTGATATGGATTTACTTAGAAAATACTGTTTGCGTTGAATGGGAAGGGATGAGGAGCGAGGAGAAAATTCATATCAACAAGGAAATGAGGCAGGGATGCCCTTTATCCCCGCTGCTGTTTATGATGTACATGGTGAGGATGGAGAGGGCGCTAGCAGGAAGTAATCTCTGGTTTAATCTCTCAAACAAACAGGTGGGTACAATAGTAGAGCAGCAGCTCCAAGGTTTATTTTATGCGGACGACATTATGTTGCTAGCTAACAAGCAAAGTGATTTGCAGCGTCTGGCTAATATCTGTGGACAGGAAGGCAACAATTTAGGTTTGACATGTTGTGTTAGCGAATCAGGTGTCATGGTATTCAATGAAGATAGTGAACAGAGAGTGGAGATACAGGGCCATGAAATACCTCGGGTAACAGAATAAAATACCTGGGTATATGGATAAAGGAAGGTAACATATATATTGAAACACAGGAAAAAACAATAATAGTGAAGGGGAAGAGAAATTCAGCCATAATGAAGCACAGAGCGCTATGGGGATAAACTAGATACGAGGTCTTCCGAGGTAGGCGGAAAGATGTGATGGTTCGAGGACTTACTTTTGGAAATGTGGTTGTTTGCTTTAAATCATGGGTACAATCAGGACTCGACGGGGGCCAAAGGTCAGTGGGTCGCCTCGCATTGGGCGCTCACGGGAAGACTACAAATGAACCTGTGCAAGGTGATATGGGCTGGACTAGTTTTGAACTGAGGGAAGAACACAGTAAAATTGAATATGAAGAACGGATGAGCAACATGGAAGAAAGTAAATAGGCTGGGAGAGTGTTCAGGTATCTGTACAGGAAAAACATTGATCCACAGTGGTGGAAAAGAACTAGGAAGCTTACCAGCAAGTATGCGGCTTGTAGGGTGGACAACACAGCAACAAAGAAGGTCAGGCGGAAAGTCAGAGAGGCTGAAATAATCTCATGGGTGGCGGCAATGGAAAAGAAACCTGCCATGAGTAACTACTTAAGAGGAAAAGACGAAATCACGAAAGAAGTCATTTATGATAACTCAAAGAGAAGCTCATTACTTTTCGAAGCGAGATCGTGATGCCTTAGAACACGCACCTATAAAGCGAGATATAAGAAGGAAGAAGAAGCATGTGCTTGCTGCGGTAAAGCTAGGGAAACTATGGAGCATGTTTTATTAGAATGTGAAGACGTCTACCCAGCGGTCGATTTAGGCACCACTGGCCTCCTTGAAGCCGTCGGGTTCAGCGGGAGCAGTGGGAAAGTAAACATGTCCACAATAGGCATTAGTAAGAGGCGATTGGAGGATTGGTGGAAGGAAAGTAGGCAAACGACAAAAGACGGAGACGTACAAAACAACAGTTCGCAATAGGGGTCAGAAATTTTGGGTGTGGTAGTTCATAGTCTTTTCCTTTTTTTATTGCTTAAACTAGGCAGGACATTAGGCAGTATAATAGCAAGAGCTTGGTGGCGCAACCCACCGCCCCGTTCCAGAGGGGACGCTCATAACATCTATCCATCCCATCCATCCTCGCTCTCCCTCGCATATTCTACCAGGGGAAAGACGTTCTGTCGTTTAACCTAAAGAACACCAACGCCGAGGTGCGAGTGCCACTAAGAGACCTAAGTCAAAGATTAGTGTCGCCTACCATTTTCCTTTTGCTAGAACAGGCTGTGGTTTATCGTTACTATATTCACCGCTCATCTTGAGGCTCAAGTGTCCAGCGTCTGACCTGACCGGGAATCAGTGTGTTTGAAGATAGGTACACATGCGCTTCTTATCCTAGACGTTAGCCCAGTGGCCAGACGCTGCGTTGCTGCGCTGCACGTAGCACTCCGATGGGTGCGGAATGCTTAGGCACTACAAAGACCAAAGGCTAGAATAGCAGCTTGGGCTTGTCTCTTGTCTACATTTTGCGCTGTAGCAGGAAAGACCAAAGGCAGCGTGCAAGTTTAGAAGCGTACGCAATTCACCGGAGAGGCCCCATGATTGCAAGCGCGCCATCGGTTGACCTTCTTGTCAAGGAATTGAAGCATGTAAACAGTTTGGTCATCCGAACATGTGACAGAATTGTGTGCTCCTGGCCGTGTTCTCTGTGTCGAGTTTCGTTGTGTATTGCAATTCATCGGCTATATTGAATATGCCTCCCAGTCTTGTCCACACCGAAAAAAAAAACGCACAAAGAATTCCATGTAAATTGTTGGCTTGTAATACCGCTTAAGCGGTCGCAGACCAATGAACAATGACGGGATCTTTCATTTCACGTGTTAATGACACGTTGATTTATTGCAAAATATTTATTGGCGGTTGTACAAAAGTACATGTTCAGGACTGGACGGAGCATACTAAGAGGGGGCCCAGGTGGCACGTACTGTAAAGATCGCCTTGCGCATTACCCGATTACCATGGAAATAAGAAGGCTCAGAAATAAGTCAGTGAAAGCTATCTTTATCGTTGACAGATCTGGTTTTCAGTCACACATGATGAACCATTACAGTAGAACGTTGCCGAAATTTTCGGAAGCGTATCGTTGAATTGAGACAACAAAGTCACTAGAATTCGCGTTAGAATCTTCAAGTGGATTTTAGGAACATCGATGCTTTAGATCACTCTAATATAAGCTAACATTATGTAATTCTTTAACCTAGACGTTTCATGTTTGTCTAATCTCCGCACAGGTGAAGGAAAACAGTAAATTTACCAGCAGGGTATAGTGGACTTTTAGATTACAGATTTATTCACTATTAGCTGGGCGAATATTCGAAGTTCCGAACACAAATAGTTCGTGCGTAATATTTTATCCATATTCGAAAGTGACCTTTTTGGTATCTTCAAGTATGAAAACTAAACCAAATATTTCGCAATAACCGACTATTAAAGTCAGGTTACTGTTCTCCTTCTGCTGAAATAAGTATAGCGAATTATCGGAACTAAGAGAAGGACAACGTGTTTTTGGAGCAACGCAGAAAGAAAATCGGTAATGCAAGCTTCGTTTTCGATGTCGCGGTGAAAGTGTCGCGCTGGTTAGCACCCCTTGGGTGAGATCTTGTGCATGTACAAAGATATCGAAGAATGTAAACTGCCATCTCACAACTGGCAGTGCAACGCGCGCGTAATGTGGATGCTTTGGATTCGGCTCTCACCGCCAGCCTCCAAGTTATTTTTTCCGCCATTTCCCTTTAGCTTATAATCTTTACATTTGAGTAAAAAAAATACAAGTATTTTCTTCTATGCATTCTTTTTCTTCATTATTTGCTCGCTTTATATGGTTGTGACTAACAATAAATCGGGTCCCTTGGTTCCCGTTATTCTCGTCCATTACCCAAGAACCGGTTATTATGGCTGCTGGCTTGCCAATTAGTCTTTCAGTCTAGTCAAGTAGCGGGCATATCCTCTTCCTTATAACCAGTTATGATTTTCTTGTAACAGATCCTCTATTGTGTCTACCGCACACAAATACTCCAGTAATTGTTTTCTTTTCTTTTTCCGTATGTTCTGATGTTTCTTTAACAACTGTTTATTTAGTGCTTTTTAAAAGCTAGTGATACAGCGGCATGTCAATCTTGTAAAGCTTGTTGGCGACCAGGCTGTAAAAGTGTCAAGTTGCTATTCGTGCAGTTATTTTCATGTCACTTGGACTGATCTTGTGCTTAAAACGATCCCATTTGTCCGTGGTGTTTGACTGTCTATTCAATACAAGCGTGTTGCCTAACTATACCGAAATAAATATTCCTGCTGAAAAAAAGTGCGTCTCCGTTTGTCTATCTGATATTCGATTCTGTATTCGATACTTAATATTCGTATTCGATTCGTATTCGAAGAAGTCAATATTCGCCCACCTCTAATATTTACTTTAGGAATGACGACAGGTTAAACTTTTCGTTACGATCAGGTATACAGGTTGCAAATGCGGCGCGATAACAAAAAGAAAAAAGAGAAGTAAAGTAGTTTTCTTAGCATGTAACTGGACTTAGTCTACATGATCCCTAATTCTCTTGTGCTTCTAGACGTCCGTTGTATAGAACTAAATTCTGCGGAACACGCTTGGCCTCATGTTGTCAACACGGCGATGACAATTACCAGCGCTTTGTCGAGGACAAGTGCCACATTTTCGCCCTTGATGTACCTGAAATCCGACGTGAAGTACTGAAAACCATGAGAAACAGAAGCGCTTTGTTCAGACGGGTGTAAACGGGCTCGTGGCTTCCTCAAATTTAATTCCAAGTGGACGCGTGATTCAATGTAGTGAGCTACGATTAATGAATTGCAATGCGGTCATATTTATTTAAATAGTGCGTTCGTTGGCAAAATTGTTCTAATCATTGAAATATTCAATTTGATTTCTAAAGCAAATAATGTCGGCTCCTGAGAGTATTTTATCTCAGAAGCAGTATTTTGTTACCTGCGATGGGTGATTTGTAAGAATTCCAGTAAAGTAAAAAGAAAACCGTATACGCGACTTTTATAAACCTATTTCAGCGCCTGTCACACACGAATAGTATTTGAGGGCTGAATAATACGCAGCTTTATATTAAATTACGTTGCTGGTTTTCGCGCTTTTTCGAGAAACGACTGCGTTTGCTGGCGTCTGCTTCATCGCCCCCAGCGCGCCCGTCGAATGATCCCCGATCGCGCCCTCAAATTTCACCCGCGCTTTTATGGAGCGATGGGCACTTCGGATGGCGATGGCAGGGTACGACCAATGGGCGACGTTTCAGTTTTTAAGTGGACCTAACGGGAGCGCCTTCGACAATCTTGAGAAGAAGGCGTTCGCGCCTTACAACGCCACCCTGCTTTTCAGTGCGCGCATTTCCTGAGTGTTTAGTGTCACTACAGAGGTCATTAGAAGAAGGTTATCGAAGAAAAATTGAAAGAAAAAAATAACTATTCTTAGTGAAGATAGACATCATGTGAAGGGCAGCAGATTACGTATTGAGAGAGCCAAGCCAGCTCGCTTACATACTGCAATCGTGCGGCGCTATTAAAATGGGAGGAAATTAACGTCAAATTTGTCGATTACATTTCTCGTTGCTCCAGTTACATTCTTCGGGTAATAATTGCTAATCGAAATAACAACATTTTCGAAAGACGTAGTTGTAATTGTAACAGGTTACTCTTTTTCTGTAGCGCGTACAAATCTAGTGTAAAGGACATTCGTCTTTTCCCGCTCTTCCAATGCATTCTCGTAGGTCAACAAACGTTCGCCTATAATTCGCTAAAATGCTTAGAAAACAAAGTTTCGCGAATGCGGCCTCGAAAGTACGCGCTGTGTGCCGAGTTCTACGTGCGCGCCTTCCCAGGCCAGCGTGTATCGCGATTCGTCACGCTTCCCTTTATCGGCGACTGCAGATCTCTAACCGCATTTCCGAAATAAGTTCAAGGCGCGAGCCACTAATCCTGTGGCGACGCGTAATTTGCGCTCGCAAGCGCGCGAGTAGCCTCGACTGCCTCCGATATCCGGCCTCCATCTCGGCGGTTGTCCTCGACACTCGCTCGCTGGTTGTGCGTTGACAGTTTGATTGATCTCCGGTGAGATAACTGGCACGCAACTGGCTGCGCTAGAGGTGAAGAAGAAGGTGCGTGTACTGCGCATTTCCACAACTTGCGCCGGCTTATTCATCAAGCTTTTTGCTCGCATAAGCTCGTCCTAACTATGTCAGGCCGCATTGGAGAGCATCGTGGAGAATGTCATATCCGCTATCGGTATCGGACTGTACCAGTTCTACGTTTTCATTTATTTAGGCAATACGTACTGCAGGCCTCACTGCGGTGCAAGCAGGACAAGCACGCGTAACGAAAGGCAAATAAATGTAAAGCGCGATTGTGAGGATGGCAAACGGAATTTTTATAGAGTTGAAAACATAATTTTAACAAGATCGCAACATAATCGTAAGAAACGACACAAATGAAAATATGACGCGAATGCAATGTACACGACAAAATAAAAAAACAAACCAGATCATCATACATTCCCTCAGCCTCGGTTAGGTGTTTCTAGGCGGATGTTGTATGGCGAAAAAAAAAACTGAACCGCGTTAGACAAGGCGGCAGCACGCAAACGACACAGACCGAGACGAGACGACAAGGACTAGCGCTCGTCCTTGTCTCGTCTCGGTGTGTGTCTTTTATGCGCGGCCGTCTTTTCAAATATGCACGAATACGCCCGATTCAGCAGACTGAAATTCGCTACTTTGAGAGCAAAATATTGATTTAGAGAATACGCACGGTGATGTCTTGCATGTCTCGTGGAGACGGGAGATAAGTAAATTATGAGTTCAAAGGCAAACTTACGCTTTAGAAGTGAATGAAGAAAGCTTAGGCGGTTCTTCGTCCGCCGTATTTCGAGTTCTTTCTTTAATATAGTTGGCTGTCATAAGCTCACTTGGCGAACATGTGAGTTTGAATTTAAATTTATTAAACCTTACAGACGTTCTTTGGATAGCTTTTAATTTATCGATGTTAAGTTTAATAGAGGGATCCCATACGACGCAAGAATATTCTAGTTCGGGTCTTATATACGTGAAACAAACTATGGGAGCACATAAGCAATTGTTATGATGCGTAAATGCGACAGAAGTACTTGTCACCGAGTGTGTCGATGAGTTATGTCGCCGAGTTTAGGGTTGCGGCAAAATGTCGCGGAGCTCAGTGCTACCAAGTTATGGTTACGAGCGTAATGTTGCTGCTTAGGAGGTCGCAACAACGCAAGTCGTGAAACCGGCCATATTGCGATTTCACAGCTGAGTTTTATTTGAGGAGTTCTCATTAGTGTTCCACGCAGGTTCCGTTTACGGTACTTCCTCGATGACACCTATTTCAGAACGATGGCACTACTTTGCCGAGCGACGACAGTATTTTTCGGGACGGTACCATGGTATTGACACTACATTTTTCCTTGGGTTCGTAGGTGTACTCCACCTCATATTCTGGGGGGATGTCGTAGTCATAGTATGATGGATGCCTGAAGCAGTTTGAATCTTATTCATCGTCGTCGCCATGGGCTTCGGCGACGGCGTTTCACGGTTCCAAGTTGATCGACACTAACTGGCCTTGTGATCGGAGTGGTATCGTTGCATTGCGTTGGTCTCATGCTTGGCTGGCAGTTAGCTAGCGCCTCCAGCCACGCCTTGCTGTCTCGTCCGATGATGTAGATGCGAGCGTTTCAGCATCGGACGATGAAGAGTCCATAGCGCCCACAGTGATGCCACTCCTATCATGCGCCACCTAATCGATGGCCCACAGGCAGACTTCAACGACGTGCATAGCTTCGAAAATATTCGTCACTGTCGCCTCTTGAAACGGGTGGCTATGGAGCGGTAACCCTCGGCTCCGGAGCGGTAGCAGTAGCGGTGGAGCAGATGATGGAAACCTCACTGTGGCCATCTTTTAACGCGAAGACATTAAAGGTCGCGTGTCCCAGCAAATCCGGTGTCGTCGTCGGCGGAGTTGTCCGTCAGCGACAATAGCCGTGCATATTTAGGTATACGTATGTGACGAGCCTTCCTATATGACACGTGGCGTATGCGGGTTATGTTGCAACACCATTGTTGCTCATAACTTGTCTTGCATTCTTGACAAAGTTGGTTCTCGGAATTTTGAGAATGACAGCCCAAGAACAAATGTCAGGAAACAAAACACCGACCGCGCTTGCCATGTAGGTTAAATCTTCTGAAACTCATATATTAAAAGTTCGAAACAATAACGGAAACCTGAAAATGATGCAATTCTTTCGGCGAGGCTGTGAACCACCTCCGGTATCGGCCCACGCAAGAGGCCACGTTTCTACCAGAAAGTCGGCCTTCGTGCATAGTGTTCACCGCGATCGTTTCCCGGTAACCACTACGGTGACATATGCTGCAGTTGCCGGGAAGCGGGCGAAGCCGTCAGGCATTTTCGACTGCTGTCGCGTTCCACTTGTAAAGGCAAAGCTTAAGCGTCCTCCAAGTATTTCTTTTGGTTAGATGAAGATGACATAATTTGTGTGCTATTGTCTGCCACGGCTTCCAGATGAGAGCGGGGTCGCACAAACAGCCAAATAATGCTCGCGCATGAATAGGTGAGAAATCTAATGCTCGAAGAAGAATTCCTAAGCGTATGCTTTAAAAAGGAACTTGTGATAGGAGGAAGAACAAATGTGGCCTATATACATGTTCCAGAAACGAAGGCTAGTTAACGGCGCGGTACATGTAGTTGCAGACCTGTTTCGTGAAGATGAGCCCCTTTTTTACGTACAATTAAATGTTGTTATTTTGTGACTTTTACAAAGATAGACAGATTTTTGAGTATTTGCAGCCATGCCAAATGCCTTACAGCATTTCAACACGTCATCGAGACTAAATTAAAATTGTTCTGATCATCAACATGAGTAATATCAAGAAAAAGCACACAATCATCAGCGAACAGCCTGATTTGTGGTCTTGCTGTTGCTATGTTAACAAAGTCGTCCACATAAATAAATAACAAAAAAGACCCTAGAACACTGCTCCGGGGCACACCTGATGCTACAGGAAGACAGCTCGAATCGTTTGCTTCCACTAAAACAAATACATTCCGTTCGGTCAAATATTCTCCACTCCATGCATCTGTTATATCAGGCAGATTAATACATTGCCGTTTTAATTTTTGTTTTTAATAAGGTACCGTGTCGAATGCCTTACTAATATCTAAGAATATGGCATTAATTTGGCCATTCTTCTCTCGAGAGTCTGCAAATGTATGAACAACTGCAATTACCTGCGTTATAGTCGAATAACTTTTCCTAAACCAGTG
Source organism: Dermacentor variabilis (assembly GCF_050947875.1). NCBI lineage: Eukaryota > Metazoa > Arthropoda > Arachnida > Ixodida > Ixodidae > Dermacentor > Dermacentor variabilis. The sequence continues at coordinate 68,263,104 of NC_134574.1, forward strand.
GTGAAACTTTTTACAGTCAATTTTTGTTGAAGGAATTCAACGATGCTTTAAATTGATGTTAATAATGTGTTAATATGTGTTAATAATATGTTAATAGGATTGATGTTCATTGATGTTAATTGATGTTAATAATATAGTAAAAAATGGAATAGTTAACGATGAAGACTGGTTAAGACATTCCATAAGATATTGGGAGCATTTAAGCTATGCTGAGACCGTGGGTCCCGTCGATGTCATTCACTTTGGGACACGTGTCTGCGTTCTACCTGCACCCAATCAATCCTTGTAGAGTGGATAATAAATTGAAACTGGAACCTCCCTGGTGTAGTCTGCAGCTAAGGAGCTTCGGAGAATGGGCGCAACCATCTCCGGCAGTCCGGGAACAGTACACATTCCAAGTCTGAGCAGCGCAGTACATGCTTGTCGAATAAGCAGAAGAAGTGGTACCTGCGGTTCGAAGAAGTAAATAGCGTGACATTCTTGCAAGTCGTCGCCAATGTGACTGAAGCCACAGCTAGCATACATTTTTAGTCCTGATGATCCTTGGCCTAATGATGAATGTTTAAACCGAACGAACATGCCCTGGCGTGCGATGTATTCTTTTCTGGTAGTTTTTTTTTTACTCGTGGTCAAGTAATGCGTACACTGCCATGCGACTTTATGTCCCTATCGCTACGTGGCTTTTTTATCTCATTTCTGCTGTAGCGCGGGAACGCGCTGGCGATATCAGATCATGCATGATTCTAGAAATTCTTTCCAGAAGGACGGGCACATACTGCATCAGTTCATAGAAGCGTAAATTGGATGACTGTGGCACATTCTAGAATTTACCTCGTCGTCTTGATTGCATCTGAAAGATTCCATGACGGAGGCGTGAAAGCGGCCAGGCGCTAGCGGCCGTAAATCCTTTCCACGATCGCCAACTCCACGTGTTGCTAGAGCCGCTGCGGAGCTGTGTCGTTGTTTATAAAGCACAGTTCCTGCATAAAAACTTGGTACAGTTTGTTCAGCCTCCATCCCCATGCGAACCTGTGTGTGCACCGTCACGCTGTGTGACAATATTCTAAGTCAGGGGCGTTGCTTTATGTTTGGGTTTCAAATAAGCGGCCTTCTGATTCTAATATGGAAATCGCATTGCACTTATCACGTATGTTTAAATGTTCATTGTTCTCGTAATTTTCTCCAGGCGCCTGGAAAATGGAGACCGTGTCATCTGCTTCTGCACCTGTACTGGATTCGTTCTGAAGTCAGATAGTCTTGTATTTCGTCCCCTACTATAACACATTTGCACTGTTACTCGAAGGTTACTCGAAGGGAAGGTTACTCGAAGGGCAGCCTTGAGTGCCTGTACAAATAGTCGTAGCTGCCTGGCCGGTAGGAGTAACAACAATGTCTGGACGTCGGTGTCAGTGAATAGGTCGAAGGCGAGATGATTACGATGGCGCTGCCATGATAGCACAATGGCTCACTCGAAGCATATCCGGAATGATATAGCCTGTGAGGATCGAGAAAAGTTGATTTTATTTTCATTTTGTGGCATTTATTCTTAGGCTGCGGCTGATTTCACTTACGGCTTAGACTTTATTATGTGTGACGCCTTACTGGGGGCGGTGGAATAATTTTGACAAGCTGGGGTTCAATAACATTCACGTTAATGCATTTGTTCACCCAAAGCGTTTTTTTTTTTGCGTTTCGGCCCCATCGAAATGCAGGCACCACGGGAGTGGTCAAACACGTCACCTGAAGGTTAGCAGCCCCTCGCCATAGGAACTAAGCTACCGTGGCGGCTTAAATAGACGCACCAGATTCCATTGCCCCGCAAATGAAACTAGCACATGAAGACACACAAAATGCACACCAGAAGGGTCCATTTCCAATAGAGTTCGTTCTGGAAACGGCGTACATATATATTTTAAAACAATAGTGAGCAGTTGTCATCTTTATTTCATTGGCGATGATCCTTTCCGCGTGACCTGCTAAGATTTGTAGTAAATACCGGTGAAGATCGATTCGAAACATATTATTGTGGCTAGTTAAGTTTGCTTTGCGAGAAATTATTTTCTGGTATGCTTACACACATTTGTTTCACTTCCTTCTTTCTTAACCTTTTCCAATCACTAGAACGCTGAGTAGCTACCTAAAACACAATGATCAATGTCTTTTGTCTCCCTTTAAAGCATTGACGTCATTTTCACTTAAGAAAGGGTGTGTAAGAGTCAATTTTTAAAAGAAGACTGCGGCAAATCGCAGACGCGCACTTATGGCATCGAGGATAACGTCGCCTCCTGGTGTCTTTTTTTCCTCTTCTTTTTTTAATGGAAAGCATTCTTTGCATCATTCTTGTCAATTTCGGGCAATGTAGGCGGGTAACTTCCTGCCCCGTCTTGCTTTAGCAAAAATAGCATGTCAGCGACATGGGAATCGAAACTCTGCCGTCGAACACAGTATCCGGATGCTTTAGCAATTGGGCCATAACCGCATTTTTTTGTTATTACATGGCAATAAGACATAGAGGTCTGCAAACACATTGCACCATACTCAATTCGTTTTCCACCATATAAAGACCCTCATGGCGCTCCTCATGGCATGTTGATTCTGTTTCGACTACGCAGAAATTCGGCAAAGTCGGATGTTGGACAGGCACGCCAAAATTGTACGCGGTCATTTTTATTCGCGAAAGTAGCTCGTATTTGCCTGGTGTATATGCGGCGCAAGAACAGCCACCAGAGCCGATGTCGTTAATGAATGCACGCGTTTGTGTGCCCCAATGTAAGGCTACACCACTAACTTCTGTCGTTCCAATGCGTGCCGATCCTTTGAGGCGCTCGGTGCTTCCTCCGTGTGCCACTTTGGCGTGTTCTTCCCGTGTGACAGCTCGCGTTTTGGGCGCGTTGTTAAACTGCTCTGCCTCCCGGACCGGCCCATTTTGTCTAGCATTTCCCTCGTACCAGTTTACGCTAAACGTAGGAACTCTGTGATGTTGAGACTTCACGGTCGCTCAAGTTAATCAAGCTTTAATGCTTCTCCACCTAAGTACAAGTGCCATCGTCGTTTTATCATGCACTGCATGAAAGAGCCACATGTACGTACGACTTTATAACGCGTGACCATTGATGACGTCACAATCCGTCACTAACATATGCATAACCCAACAATCTCAATATTGTACGCTGGCGTCGAACGACTGGCGGAGAAATCGTGCCGTTGCCGTCACACACACTGGTGTCGGCACACGCACGTACGCTCACGACCCCTTCCCCCCCTCCCCCCCCACACACAACTACTCAATTTGCAGGAACACGTTATTCAATCTGGCATAGTTATGCGGAACCCAATACCAATGATTTTTATAACCACGCTCCTTCAAAATGCTTGGCATAGCATGCATTCCCACAGTCCGTGGGGATCTGGGCATTTTTTTTCCTATTTTACCGATTGCGCAATGTATTCAACCCAATAACGCGTGATACAACTCGGCGTGCGCTGCGCACAGCGCACGCGGAAGCCGATCAAGCGGAGGCTGTTCCACTTTCGCCCCGGCGCACAAGGCGAAGGAAAAGGAAAGAAAAAGTTTCCACACGTGCGTGCACGTGAGCACGCTGATGCAGGCACTCTCGGGTCGCCGTGCAATCAACAGTCGCGTTGGTCGTCTCCTTCTAGGCCATTGCCACTCGAGCGCAATCAGAGCGTGCGTTGGAATATCTACGCAAACGAAGTGCGACCTTAGGGCACGCAAAGGAAAGCAGGCAAGGTGCATGTGTGCGTTTATCTCTCTGTTTCCTTTTTGTCTTTTGATGCCTTTCTTTATCCTTAAGGCAGTTTGTTTATCTGCATCTGTTACTCCTCAACGTAACCGAAGACAGCTGGCATTGAGACCAAAAGGATGAAAGCTTCTGGCCAGCCGCACTCACCCTCGGCGGTAGCTTAGTGGCTATGGCGTTGAGCTTTCTATGCCTGAGGTTGCGGGATGGGATCGTGGGCACAGCGACCGCATATCGGTAAGGGCAAAAATCTAAAGATGCTCTTGTATATATAAAAAAAAACATTATGGGGTTTTACGGGCCAAAACCACGATATGATTATAAGGCAAGCCGTAGTGGGGGACTCCGGACTAACTTCGGCCACCTGGGGTTCCTTAACGAGCACCTCAATCTAAGTACGCGGGTGTGTTCAGCTCCATCGAAATGCGGCCGCTGTGGCAGGGATTCGATCCCGCGACCTCATGCTCAGTAGCTCAACTGCATAGCCACTAAGCAACCACGGCGGGTTACCTGTAATGAGGTACCCGTTAAAGAACACCTGGTGGTTACAAGCAACCCGGAGACGGTGCACAATTGGCGCGGTCTTTAAACGCACAGACGGCGCCGTAAATATACGGCTTCGACCATTTTCGGACTTGTTCGCTGCGCCGTATATTTACGTCATTGACCGTCAAAGGGTTAAATAAATACCTGATTGATTGATTGATTGATTGATTGATTGATTGATTGATTGATTGATTGATTGATTGATTGAGTAACTTTTATTTTACACTCCTGCAGAACGCGTATTAGCACGTCGCGGGCCGCTCCCACGTCGGGACCGACAGGCCTAGCCTGCCAGCCGCATCGTGGGCCTGCTGGACAGCCCAACGTTGCTCAGCCAGGAGTGGGTTGCGGAGGGCCGCCTCCCACCTAGCTGAGCTGAGGTCAGGGCTTGCTATAGAGATACATCCCCAGAGCATGTGCGAAAGTGTTGATCTATCTCCGCAAGCAAGGCACGCGTCATCAGTGTAAATCTCCGGATATATCGCATGTAACGTGAACAGGTTGGGATAGGTTTCTGTCTGCAACAGTCTGAATGTCAGTGCCTGAGGCCTAGTGAGCTTGGGGTGAGGAGGAGGGTATTGTCGCCGCGAGAGATAGAAGTGTTTAAGAAGTTGATTATAAGTGGCAGGCGCGTCCCTACCATGCGTAACTCTGGTGCGTAAAATACCCGATGGGTATTGAAAAATTTCGATAAGAAATGATTGCTGTCTTAAATGATGCATTTTCATGCTCCTGAACTAGGTGGCGCCACCAACTATGGGAGGCCGATCGCGTTGGACGGGCGTCTAGTCTGAAGCCTGTTTGACACGGTGCGACTTTCGTCGAACCGGAAGTGCGATTTCCGTCGTTTACGCCGGAAATCGCAATCACAGTGCCGACCCCCCGAATTTCGGCTGCGACCAACCGGTTGGTCGCACAGACGCACATTCGCGGCGTTCGCTGCGATTTTCTGTCGAAATTGCGGGGAGAACTATTTCGCCGGTTTCTTTTGGGAAATGGCATCTCACTCATCAAGTGCAATGCGCGGAGACGTGGATTACCGAATTCGCTACGTACGCAAAGGGAGAATAAAAAACTTGTACCGCAGATTTAATTCTCCCATTTCTACGCACTCGGTGACACGCTATGCAGCAAATGAAGTGCATTTTCACGTTTGGTTCGTACACCTTTGCGAGTTGCCACGAGACGACATGGCCTTTTGCGGTCTTCACAATTTTCTTTTGTAGAATAGCATGCAAAAATCGCGCGTACGGAGCAGCTTAAATAATGTTAACCTCGTCAAGGGCAATTGACAAAACAGCAAAGTACCCGAAGTCTCCACGTTGTGCTGAACGCGGCATCATTCCGTTGCATTTTCTCGTCGGTTTCAAGCGTGAATTTTGCGGTGCATCTTGAAAGGCTATCTTACCTCACTTATTAAATTTGACAGAGCAAAAGTGTACACTATCGTAATGAATTTTGACGATAGCATTAAATCCGTGGTTTGAATAAACTACAACTACAAATTACATTGGCAATTTGTAATTTGCTTTTGTATATTACATGCTCGTTAAGTAGCACCTCTTCTCTGGAGAATTTTTTTTCTTGCACAGAAACCAATAAACATTGAATAGGTTGCGGACTTTGTATCCTTACTGCACCTGTATCAACATTTGTTTTAAAAGGTAACTAACTCTACAGCTAGTAAATAAGTAAATTATTAGCTTGCTATTGTGGAACAGGGACAACGCATTCACCTGCACCGTCATGTAAAACTCGTGCAACAATGCCAAAAGCAGGCAAACAGCCTGTTCTTGTGGGGATAAAACAGTAGAAAACGACACGTTAAAGAAAAGTAAATAAAAACTGTGCAGTGAAGTCAGCCAGTTGCATCCCTTCCTGTGAAACTTTGAATCATTTAAGTACAAGGAGTTCTTGCACGTTCACAGCTGATCAAGTGTGCAGACACATTCATGCCTTTCACGTTTCTAAGTTTGTGATCACATATATTAGTGTGTAAACCAATATAACGATATCAGCTGTGATTACTATCTTTATAAGTAATGAAATACCATGCTACTTGCAAGAACATATCACCCGGAGATATTAGAACAAATTCCTTGGTTTATTCAATAAAAGACCATGAACTGCGTCTTTGCAATAACACACTTATTGCAAGTTTTACCTACATGCAGGCAAAGAAAAAACAACCGCAGACAAATTTGTCGACCAGCATTTACTCGGCATGTTCAATAAACTTTCATTTGTTAATACACCTCATGATCGTCTTGGTCTCTAGGCTAAAGGTGTTCATTCTTTTTACAGTGAAGCTGTATATGCCTAGGTGAAACACTCGTGGTCCGATCACAAAAACCCTAGTGTAGGGGTATGAGCCATTGTTTAAGGGGGTGTGAGCCATTGCATTTGTCTTACATGATGCACGTAGAAATTTCTTGTTGGGTAGACATAGAAATGCTTATGCATTTAAAACATATACATTTATCTACGTATTATTGCAGGGAAGGGACACAGAGGGGGACTGGGTTAAGACAAGATCTTGATGTCATAATTATCTCGCAGCAAAGGTCTGGTGGGCCACTGGCCACACAAATAGTGACGTCGCTTCTCTCTTGCAGCAGAGTGCGCGTGCAGCAGTCTCTCTCCGACATCCCAATAGGTATAAAAATGTGTCCCTGTATTTAATTAAATGATATGTGCAGCCCCAGTGTGTCCCTTTGTAGCTACAGTGCGTAACCGATTCATAAATACTATGATTAACGCATTACAAAACACAAATGCATAACATAATGCAGAAAAACTTTGATGGACCCGCTGGACTAACACAATGAACCACTCATTGCCCTTTCCATGATGGTGACTGTACGAAGCACGATGTGTGGCATTTTAAATTAACAATGTAATAAACCCAAGCCAACGTGTGCGTAACCTCATTAAGAAACACAGACATAACCAACAATATAGCAAGACATGAATAAACCGTCCGAATTAGCCCTGTGATGAACACCGGGGCCGCACATTTCAGCTTGTTATTGTTTGCTAAGTATTGTATAGGGCTCTGCCAGTAAAACACGTTGGGTGCTGTCTTTTTGCTGGTTGTTTCTTAATGTTGCGCCCTTCTTCCTTTTGTAAATACTTTTTATTCCCCCTCACCTAATACTCCAACCTTGCAGCCTGCGAGGTTTAAAAATAAATAAGTACATAAGAACATGTCATTAATTCATCACTGCATACACCTCGCACCATTCCATGCTCAACAAATGTCACTGTCTTGATGTCTCGCAGTGTGCATCTACATTAACTGCCGTTTGCATTTCGGTGTAGTTTGTGAACAGGGTAGTGCCTAAACATTACATGACATTAAGGTTATGGCCAATTCGCTGCATAAACAAACGTTGCAAAAGGTGACATGTTGGATTGTTCAAAATAAGACCAATTGTATAAATAGCAGTTACTTTAACGGCATTTAATTTATCCCTTGACAAAAACATCACTTCCCATAGATTCCAACACGTGCACTGAATCTACAGCCTTTTTTGCTTATTAATGTGGTCGTTAGTGCATGGCCACATTGTAGATTTGAAAACAAACTTCAATAAATTCGTTTGTTGCAATATAAGAACATGCGTAGATCACTGCGATTGCAACACCAGAACTTGATACAAACATGCACACTATAGGATGCAGACAAATGCTCAGGACAAACTCCTGAATGTTTGCATCCTGATACTTATGAAAGTGAACAGTTTCATTGCATGACTGTAAATGAGAGGAAGAAAGAAAAGCTAATCGTGTTCGTGGAAGAAAAACGCATTCATAAGCTTAGAGATATTAGAGATATCACCATTGCTTAACACTTTCGAATTGAATAATTATAGTTTGCTATCGACATTGAAGCAGCCTTTCGACAGCAAGGAAAGGAATCAGTTTTTCCAGCTATGCACATTGAATTGCAGGAAATGCAAGCAGAATTAAAATTCTGCCAATATAATCTGCTTAGGAATACCAAATTGGAATAAACATTGACACTTCGATTTGCACTTTCTCTGGCTGAGCAATCTAGTTTGAAATGACTCACGTAAACATATCGTAACAACGTTGATGTAATACAGGTTAAATGCATGATTAGCTTAAGAAATATGGATGATTGCTATAAATTAGAGTGAAGAAACCATAATATCTAATAACATTAGTAATATAATAATCATATCTATTTCCACAAAACAGGCTAACCGTGAGCGGAGTGCGAGGCTGAGCAGAAAGCTGAAAAACCCTACGGCAAGTGCGCGTGCCATGGGCCTACGATCCTGCATTAAGGATAGCGCGTATTGATATGGTTTCCTAGTTAGAAGTTCACAGCATACTACCAGCGCGAGACACAGGACAACAAGGTGGACGAGAAGCGTGTCATTTAGAATGCTATGTTACCAAGTACAGTTTTCTACAAAAGTGACGGCAACTGCTCAAAACGTTTGATGCGTCGGCTTTTACGCCTTTAGAAATATTTTGAGAGGACTCCCATATAACTATTCACAGCGCACGCACGGCGATTGACGAACCAGGCTAGCGCTAAGGTTGAATTTCACAACACAATTTTCAATCCACGTCCAGTAATCACACAGATGATTTGTGGTTTCGTTCAGGGACACACGCGGGCTTTCGGGTTGGTGCTTGTTGTTGCGTTCGGCGCAAGAACATGGCTAAGAGCAGGCACTGCATATGCGCGATTACGAGCAATGTACACACATCATTTCTCTGGAAGGTGACGCCGAGCACGGGTAGCGCGAGCAGTGGCGTAGCTAGGTCGTCTGGCACCCGGGGCCCATAGGTCTTCTGTCACCCCCCCCCCCCGGGTGTAGCCGGTGGAAAGAGGGGTGTCTTCAGACGATATGACACCCCCCCCCACCCTACTGGCCACTTGCACCCGGGGCCCACGGCCCCCCGGCCCCCCCTGTTGCTACGCCACTGAGCGCGAGGATCTTGTTGGGCTGGACACGACTTCGTGGCAGCCGAATTCCGAATACTGCATACGCGGTGATGGTAGCTATATGAACTTCTGGATAGGTCATCTTGTAGATTGTTGTAGCGCAAGCAGAACGAAACGGTCATAGAAGGCTGATGAGACAGCACACAGCGCTGAACCGCCTGCGAATAGCTGTTTACGTGCGCTATGTCGCACTGAACTTCAGAAACCACCGTGGCGTACTCCAAAACAAATCTTAACTAACATGTTTTGAAATTACTAAGCGTGCATATTATTTGCTCCTAATCAAGAAAAGTCTATAATATTATAATATAAACGTTTTATTCATTGCAATGAAATAATTATGTCGCGTGTGCCACGAAACCTGGCAGTAAGCAACCCTGGACGTCGCACCAGTCGAATGTTGAAATCGTAATCATGTGAAATGGGCCCTCTAAATATCGCGGGCAAAGCGTGCGACTGCACCGATTTTCGTGGTTCCAGTCGGAGCACGTGAAAGGGCCTTGAGTCGCATCGTGTCGACGGTGCCTGCGAACAGCAACGTGGCGGCGCCCTAGTGGTTACCGATTTCAATGCATGGGTGCTATGAGGTTTATAGTTTCTTACAATCATTACCAGAGGCAATTCGGGCGCTAGTGTCTACGGGAGCGGCAAGCTGGGCGCTTCAGGAAGCGTGGAAATGATGGCTAGTAAATGGATTTGCCTAAACGTCGTCCTCCTGTCTTCAAACGGCTTCGTGAGTTTGCAGGCTCATAACTTTTAACAGATTAGTGTGCAGGAAATTTTTAAACAAACAGTAATAAAGTTGTCGAACGAGAGGGCTCGAACACAGGACCTCAATGCGCGGAAGCCCGCTATGCAAACCATCACGCCACAGACGCGTATTTGCACAAGTGTTGCAACACTTCGCGCACACCAATTCGGCCCTCTCAATCGGCGGCACCTCTGCGATTAGTAGTGACTAATCATGTTTGGAGAGCCTTATGCTTTTCGCACTTGCCTATTGCACTTACAATTATTGCACTTACTTGTACTTACTTACAATTATTGCACTTACTTACTTGCCTATTGCACTTACTTGCCTATCGCACTTGCAGATGCCTATTGCACTTAGTGGTACACTGCCGAAGAAACTAATCAAGGAACCTAAAAGAAGTGGACGCATGTGGTGCAAACTACCAACTCATTTCATATTGCTAGAGAACACGCTTATATAAAGGGTAATGTGGGGAGAAGGGGGCGGATGTGGTGAGATATAAGATATGAGAAGGTCATGACATCTGATGATGCGGTGAGACGGAACGGCGGGGTTCACAAGTCTTGCACCCGTGGCCCTAAAAAAACTCGATCCCAGCCTCGATGAGCGGGATTGATGGAGTGCTTCCGAGCTTTTCTTTTTTCTTTTGCTGTCACAAGTGCTCCTCATATTTCTCACTATGTTTTCGTTTCTTTTTTTTTTTTGCTGTGCCAATTACTCCGGTGCTGTCCAGTTGTGGAAAGCATTTGCAGTGTTTGCGGCGCGCAGCTAAATTGCTAGGCCCTTTCTGAAGCTGCCACGTGTGTTTGTGCCTCCGTAATCTATCGCTAAGGCAGCGTCCAGTTTTGCGTGAAAAAAATAGAATGTAAAGAAAAGATTGTGAATAGGCGCATGCAGATCACTATAACCGACCCAAAACAGAAAAGCAATTTTGCAACACTTTAGAATTGCACCAGCCCCATAAACTACGACTACAGAAGGAAACAGGCATGGCCGCAGGAATAAATTTATCGATTTTTACTATTTCTTTCACTTCATAGGTATGAAAGGGCACGTACTATTATTTACAAGCGACGCCTGAAACATTACACCAGTTGACTTAAAATTATTGACCTCCGTAGCGTCAAAACGCAACACATTATTGTTCCAATATATTATTTGTATACTTATATGGTTACTTCGTTTTTCCTTCTTTGCAATTTTAAAGTGGAATTGTACATGCCATTACAAAGGCAACAACGTACACCAGTGTTTTATCAGTATCTATGGCAGTTTTCAGCAATAGGTGTATTTCAATTAGATAAGCAGTTCGAAGTTATAATATTGTCGGCTATAATTACCAATGGCACAGTTATCCTAAAATAGGGAGTGTTTTCCTTATTTCAGAGGCTTCAGAAACGTTGTTTCGTCAAGGACCACATACATAATGGCCTCGGATAACGCATTTCAACGCTCATATTTGTCGAGTTGTTTTGTTCTGAAGCATTTGTGAAATAGTCTATTGAATCGAACTGGCTTTGCCGAACAATGCGGTACATTGTTCCGCGTAGTTTGCACACAGATAGTGCGCAACGAGCTTCAATCTAATAAGTCAGGCGACAGACATAACCCCCGTAATTATCGCCTTATTTCCCTTACGTCTGTTCCTTGTAAAGTAATGGAGCATGTTATTTACAGCCAGATGTTAATTTCTTGCACTCAAATAACCTCCTCCACCGCTCCCAACATGTCTTCCGTAAGTTCTTTTTGTGCAAGACGCAACTACACATACACACTAATGATTTGCATGTTGCCCTTGACACGGGTGTGGCGATGACTGCATCTACCTCGACTTTGCGAAAGCATCCGATAAGGTTAACCGTCAGCTGATTCTATCAAAGCTACACAGCTTACGTATTGACCAGCTAATGCTACAGTGGATAGAAGAATTTCTTTCTAACCGCACACTGTTTGTTTACACTAATGATACCGATTATCGTGAGGTACTCGTGAGTTCCGGCATACCCTAGGCTTCTGTTCTAGGCTTACTGCTTTGATTTATACAGGGTGTTTCAGCGAACACTTTAATTTTTTAGAGGTTGCCAGTGGTAGATAGCTCAACTCTAGTTTATGAGCCGGTCTACTCGAAGTGGCAGGAACTACTTGCACAAGAAATTGGAATGTGAAATTGTCTAATTAATAAGACTTCACTAATTAACTATTCAGCTAATTTTCTGATGACCCACAGTACAATTTACAAATTCTAGCAGTGGACTTCGCCAGGTGGGTCTACTTGGAACGAATTCTCCGGACGACACCAGTTTCGAGATATAAATCCCCGAACTTTGCGAAGGAATGCATTAGCGTTCCAGTTACTTGTGTGCTTCACTGCATGAATCGACGCTTTTTCAACAAATTAACGGGAACGCCAATGCATTTCTCCGCAAAGTTCCGGAATTCATATCTCGAAACTGGTGTGATCTTGAAAATTCGTTGCAATTGGATCCGCCTTGCGAACCCCACGGCTATAAATTGTAAGTCTCGATGTGGCCCATATTGTAATTAGTTATTAACCTAATTAAAAATGTTGATTAATTAGTTCATTTAGCGTAGTTTTTTTTTTCCTAGTGCGCCGCTTCGAGTAGAACAGCTCATGAACTGGAATTGTGATATCTGCCACTGGCAGATATCAAAACGGGACGCTTATACCATCCATCAGTCCACCGGGGTCTCGCCGGCATGGAAGCAGACCAATCAGAGTGCGCGCCGGGGGAGGGGGGGGGGGGACAAGAGTATATCGCAGGTGTTTCGCCGGCTCGTGCCTTTCGCGCAAAGGATTCTGCTCTGCCCGAGCGGCCGCGGCGACGTCGCGGAAAGGCCGAGCTTCGTGAGCGAGACGCGCAAGCAAAGCGCAAGCGGAGGGAAGGCCGCTCGCATCCATTTATTTATTTATTCCTGTTACACCTAAATGCCCTCACGGGGAGGGTTACATAGGGGGGGGGGGATCATACAATCATTAATTACGCGGTAAATAATAGAAAAAGACAACGCCAAACATAGAGCAATAATACAAAAATAGCAATGAAAACATAAAACATAATACGAAAGCAATGTATGAACAAAAGAACAATGAACAAACTATTATTACACATTTCCATCACAGTGAAGTAAATCTTGAAATTTTTTGGTGTCGGTTCTTGTGGCGATGTGCGATGGCAAATTTTCCCCCTGAATGATCGTACGAGCAATGAATGAGTTGGCATGAGTGGGTGTATGGCAGTGTACGCATTTAACTTTGAAATAATAATCGCGTCGTTGAAAGATGGCATGGGATGACTGAAAGAAATCTTTGGAAAGGGATGCATGGTGATAAAACTTATGGAGAAGTGTTAAACGAGCAAGTTTACGACGATAGGATAGGTCTTCCAGTTCGGCACGCTTTTTTAGTGATGAGACACTTGAATTGGTGGAGTAGTCTGAAAAATAAACTAAAACGAACAGCACAGCTATGCAGCGATTCGATGTTAGAGATAGCGTAGGCCTGATCGGGGTCCCAAATCGACGTAGCACATTCAGTTTTAGGGCGTGTTAGAGTAGCATGAGCAAACTTTCTTACGTGGGTAGGAGCATGTTTGAGGTTAGCATGTAGGTTAGCAGACGCAAGGGTGAGGTCGGCATGGTGACGTCATGTTAAGTCACACTGAACGTGCATCCCAAAGTACTTCTAAGTTGTTGTTAGTTCTACAGTATAGCTGTTAAGGATGTAAGTGGTTGCAATACCAGATGCACGGGGAGTGCAACACATATGTTTTGTTTTAGAAATGTTAAAGGTCATTAACCAGGATGAGCACCGCGTCTATGATGGATAACGGGAAGCGCAAGCCAAGTGCCGGTGGAGGCAAGCCAACCCTCACTTTCCAGAGAAGGAAAGCCAAGCCTAATTGCAGCAGAGGCAAGCTAACCCCTAACTTCAAGATTAGGAGGCCGAGCAGAGACGTCGACGCAGAGGGATTCCTCCCACGGAGGTTGCCGACGGACTGTTCAAGAGAAGATTCCTCGTCTGCGAGTGCGGCCACAGCTGCAAGGTGTGTGACAGACTCCGGTTTGATCACAACCTCACGCAACTCAAGAGTGTGCGCAATCGGGAACCGAAGCTCGAATCTAGCAAAACGACAACAAGAAGAAACTCTTTCATAAAAATCGTGCTACACACGAGTTCAAAACTGAGAAAACGACCACCAGCTTCGTTTTTTGACAGCTTTCACTTCGTGGAACTGGTTTTACTTTTTTTTTGCTTTTACCATTTTTTTTCTTTCTGTAGGTAAAGCGCTCCTCTTCTAATTTATGAATGTTCTTCTATGCCCATCTCCTCTACATTGCTGTGAAGCCGTCAGGGTACAATGAATAAATAAAAAGTCGCAGTTTCGCCCGAAAGACGAAGTATCGATTGCGACAGCAAATTAGTGGTCAGCTATAGGAAGTAAGTGTAGTAGTTTTACCGACCGTACGAACGTGTAAATATAGGCGTACCATATTAGCAAGTATGGTGTCAAGTGTCCAAGTAAACATGAAGACATCCCACTCGGTGACCGCAGAAACTCGTTGTCAAAACGCTGTAGTCAGGGGGCGGGAAGGCAGCACCAGCGAGAGAATTAGCCTTCATGCTGCGTCTCTCATCTACGCGAACTAAGCCGCGAGACCACACCGGGCGGTGGACTCTATCCTCATCCCAGATGGCTTTCAAAATACGGTGGCCTGGGCGCGCGGGCGCGGCTGCCCGGAGTAGAACAACCAACGACCACCTTTAACACCCTCTAGGGAACTAGGAGGTGTTGCCACCTCCCCTCCTTCCCTCCCCCTGGAACTTCGTGCGCAACGGAAAACGCCGCGCTTCCTCGCCGCTTTCTTCGCTTGCGTGCGCGAGATTGAGCTGCGATCGCCGGCTCACCCTCGCACGCTTTCACTCGCACTTACAGCATGCAGCCCGCGGCGACGATCTTATCGCACTAAATTAGACGCCGGCGGCAGAAATGCGCTAGGAGTGTCCATATAATTGCTATCGCCATAACCAATAAATAAATTCAGTGGTACAGCCCGCCCCAGTCGTTCGCGGACTATAGCGCTGACCTTCCCAGCGTACGCTCCCCGGTTTAAATTAATGAGCTGCAGGTAGTAAAAGAAAGTTAACTTGAAGCCCTGCACATTTGTGTCCGTCGTATACAGCGTCGGTACGGTAAACCCGACAGTACCTTTTAATGTAACGTTTCTTCACTAGATGGTATCAAGCGAAGCATGATGTGAAATGAGGCAGCAGACCTTCCAGTACCTACTGTTCGCCCTCCGCTTGGAAAGTTTTTCGTTTAGAAAGGGTTATTTGTGCGCAGTCAGCCAATCGGCATTGTTTTTGCCAACGGATGTGCGTAGACGGCAGTGTTCAGCAAGAGAAAGCGGCATTCTAAGGTGTTCGCATTTCCCGCGCCGCAGCAAGAAGCCTACTGGCACGCGCTATTATAGTGGGGTGACTGGGGTGCCTCGATGTCAGCGCCGCCTCACGCCGTAGCGCGGATCGAGGCACCCTAGGGGTGACAGCCTTCGTAAGTGCATTTGCCGCCGCCATCTAAACTAGCGGGTTAAACTTTCCGACAAATTATAATATGTGGGACACAAAATGGCGAAAGAGCAGCCCACAGACCACGTTGCCCGCAACCCTTGGGGACATGAAACTAATTAACTATCTTTTAAAATAAATTTTGGCCTCAGGTGCCACGGACATATACCGTGTGTGAGCGCAGTACACGACACGTCTACGTTTTAGTTGAACAGGCTAGTAAGCAGAGTCTTTATTAAAGCTCAATTCGAAAAACACCCTTTTCATGTAACGCACAAGTGGAAGGCAACGGCAATGCTTAATGCAGTTCACATTCTTGGCGTGAGATGATACTACAACGAGCACACCACACAGTCATATAACTTGTTGTTTTGTACTTGTCGCACGACACGCAATAAAAGATAATTTTGATGCGTTAAAATAAAACGAAAAGGCAATTAGTATATTAGAGATACACGCAGGTGTCATGCGCGCACTGGTATAAAACTAAAAAAAAAAAATTATAGATCGCGTGCCAAAATGGCTACATGAGAACATGACCACGAAAGGAAAAGAAAAGCAGGATTGCGCTGCGAATTTCAGCAAGGTTGGGTATTAAAATTCCTACTCACTAAATTTGGTGGTAAATAACTGTCAAAATTTTGGCGGTGTCACCACCCAAAAAGGGCGCTCGCATGTACGCTCCCGCCGCCGCAGTCGTCACGAGCTCCATCTCGTGACGGCGGCGCCAACGTCGAGATGCGCGTTGCAGACGTTGAATGCTAGAGGGCGCCTGGGAGTTTTCAGAAGGTGCTGACAATTGATTCGTAAAAATACTGTGCTGATCACTAGGCCTTGATGATTCAAATGTCAGTATTCAAATTCTCTCTTGAGAGCAGGAGCCGTGCCTTTGGTACTTCAGGTTGTAAGACAGTTAAAGCAAGTAATGGTGTCATTCGAAAAAAAAATGCAAGGAAAGCTTGAGAATTGGCAAAGTACCAGGGTAAAAGAAAGGATATTTTGCCCACTTTACAGTTATTTATGTGAGCTTAAGGGAATGTTCATAAAGTTCCATCGTGTCGTAGTTATAAAGTAACATCCTTGAGCAGAATTCATAAGATGAAGCAAGTTTTGACATTGCTTGTCTATTTAAAGGATTGCATCAAATATGTGGCGCTGCAGCTTTTGGCTTTGCTGTATTTTAAACCTCATACTTTATTCAGACTCTTAATATGTAAAGCAGCATTTATGTGCTTGATACGTATCCGAATAATTAGGTACCAAGATGAACCTTTGTCTCTACAGGAAGAGAGCAAGATTTATAAAACTTGAGCTGAGCTGCTATTAGAATGACTGCACACTACAATAGTTGAATACTTCGTCAATATACCTCTAGAACTTATATATACTACCGAAAATGCACACAATAAAAAAATATCTGCAACGGTAAGATTACAGATCAGTAACGTTTTAACAAATAAGATGCCCCACTTCCGTAAAAAGTAATGATTACTAGGCGAAAACAAGGAACCGCATACTCTCGATATACGCCATGGCATTCCTAAAGATATGATTGTCACGTCTCGACTGGTCTTTTATTAAAGCGACGTTTGCATAGCTCCTAACCTTTACGAATTGCGATTTCGTTCGGACTACGCCGTGCTCGACTGTAGAAGTTTTCTGTTGGATACATCGAAAGAGGGGGAAGTTCACCTGCCATGCTATGAGGAAAACGCGCCACGGATGGTAGGAACGAACCTCAGTCTTTCGGCGCAACAGCAGAGTTCCCTAACCATTAGGCCGCTATAGCAAGCATGCTTACCTCGTGCAAAGTGGCCGTTTAGAACATGTGGCGCGTGCGTCACGAGCCAATTTCTTGCATTTCAGACGCTGTGTTTGGCTGCACTGCCTTTGGGATCGGAGCAGTGGGTATGTCCTGCCTATAACGCTGTCGCACGCGAATAAAGGGCTGCTGCGCTTTTTTCACGGTAAGCACTTACGTTTATCTCTTTGCTGCAGGTCGTGAATCGTCACCTGCAGTCCGAGCCCCACATTCTGTAGTTTCATAATTGTTAGAAAAACCTGGGAACCCGCTTCTCCAGTCCTGCAACGAGGAGCAAGTTTTGTGCAGTGGAAAAATTGTCCTCCACGCTAGAGACGCTTGCGCCGCGGTTGCTCAGTGGCTATGGTGTTGGGCTGCTGAGCACGAGGTCGCGGGATCGAATCCCGGCCACGGCGGCCGCATTTCGATGGGGCGAAATACGGAAACAGCCGTGTGCTTACATTTAAGTGCACGTTAAGGAACCCCAGGATGTCGAAATTTCCGGAGTCCCCCACTACGGCGTCCCTCATAATCAGAAAGTGGTTTTGGCACGTAAAGTCCCATAATTAAATTTTTTAGAGAGCATGACGCAACAGCTGAAACCGTAAGCCTTTTGTCAGAAGGAAAGCTCCGCAGTTAAAATTTGGAGGATGCATAAGCTTTACCTTTAAGAGTGGAATGTTCAAAGCGTTCAAAAATCCTTGACTGCTTTTCACGCTTCCTGGCAACTGCAGCATACGTAACCGCGATTTTTACCGGGAAACGTTGGCGGTGAACACGAGCGCTATCTGGAGGTGTTTCAAGCAACCAGGCGCGCTGTTTCATGGCCTTTGTGATTGGCGCGCGTAAATCGGGGGGGGGAGGGATCATGCCGCTCTAGGAATGGTAGAAACGGTGGAAAAGGAGTTTGTGTTTTTCTTTTATTTTTTGCGTAACCGAATTATGATTTCTCGTATATTCAAATTACAATCTGACGCGATTACGTATGTAGGTTGTGTGTAAGTCGTACTTTACGATTGTTCTACGTATTTTACTATGAGAAATTCAATCAGCTCAGTAACTTCCTTGCACCACATGGACGGGCCTGCGTGGCTGGGTATGCATGGTTAAAAATTCAGTTTGCTGAAACGGCGTGCGGCGCTGGACGCGGGACACCAACGCCGGATTTTCTTTAACATGGGTCTCTCCAGGCTGCCGCGTTAAAATGGCCCTAATCCGTGCATCAAACTCGAAATCAACACTTTTTCATGGAAGCTACTCTATCATCTCAGCTAATGAGCGAGGTAGCAAGTCGCCTAAAGAGGGCGAATTAATAGACAACTTGAAGCTCAGGGATGTTGAACTTGGTTTATCAGATGTGGTGGAAGTGTGTATAAAAAGGTGAATAAAGTTTCATAAAACGGGCCAAAAAAAACTATCATTCGTCTGAGAACTGTACGCCGCTAGAAAGAAAACCCGCAGGGTACACAGTCACTAACGTAAAGCCAAAGAACTAGTCCGAAAAAGTTTAATTATGGTGACCGGATTCGAATATTACTTTGTCAAACCTTCATATTAAGGCGTTTTCTTTTTTCGTTCTCACCGCCACTCGTCTTTTCCTTGCATGGAGCAACAAATCCTTCGTTCAAGTTACAAATAATTCATTGTGGTAAGCAGTAAGAAAAGAATAGAATTGAAGAATAATTCACGTAAAATGCAGCGGAGTACGCTTGAACGGAATCAGGTAGGAGCAAGAGTATACAAGTTATTAGAAGTTTCTTTTTTGTGATGGTAACACAAAAGTGGTCACGTATCTCTCTTTTTAAATATTGAATGCTAGCATTTAGAGCTGTAAGAACTCTAATGTCCTTTCATTTCTGTCGTTTCCTTTTACTTCTTTTTTGGAGCAAAATACGTTCGGAAGAGACATAGGGGGCGCTATAACATAAAGCTATTCCGAACTTTTCTATTCAAGTTCGGCAATCAGCGCTCCGCGATTGGTCAAAATTTTTTTCAAGCATCCCCACTTCACATTTCTGTCCCGCGACGTCACGAAAACCGCGATATCTCCTCATCTGACATGACGTGTACACGGACCGAACATTGGACCGAACAAAAGAAAAATAGCCATTCCTGATTCGACGCCTTTTCGCAATTAGACCTCGGCTTTTGGTCAAAAATTTTAGGGCGGCACCCACTCCACCTGCCTGTCACGCGGCGTCACCAAACAGCGAAAACTCACCACGTCAAAGTGATGTGTACATATTAATGATGTAATAATATACCGAACAAAACTGAATTTTTTTCTGAATAGCCGCAGCCTGCCCAGTTCCGAAAGGAATACAGGATGGCTGCCGCTGATGGGTTCATTTTCGTTCAATAAATCTTTTTGCGCCCCCGTGTAAAGTTTTCTAGCATTTTCAATGCGTTTACGACCTGGCTCTGCGAACGCTTCTTTGCTGAGGATTCGTTTTAGCAGCTTTCTAAAACTTCCGTTGCATGCCGCCGCGATTTTCGACCAGCCAGCGTAAGCTAACTCCTCTTCAACCTCTTCATCCGGTTATCGATTTTCAGTCCACTGGCTCGGCCCCGTCGAATCCCTCTCGAATTGAGCGGGCTCCTCGCCTCTCATCAGCGAATTAGATAAGACAAGCCGCTAAGTGTAGGTGATGTTATTCGTTTTTATACACAAACTCCCTAAGTGTCGTTAAGGCTTTGATGTTAATCTGGAAGCATGAAAATTCTACACTTATTCAGCTCTATTCCGAGCTGTGTACAGCTTATCTAGATAGCCATCCTATCATTCTATGCTGGGTACCTGGCCATAAGGGAATCGAGGGTAACGTTCTGGGGGACTAGATGGCCACGTCAACTGTATCACATCTGTTAATCCTACCGCTGCTTTCCCTGTCACAGGTCTGAAGCCTTTCTTACGAAAGAAACTGCAAAACTACTGGCAACGCATGTGGAACGCAGAAACAAATAATAAACTGCCCGTGATAATGCCATAGTTAGGTTTCTGGCCTTCCGCAACAAAATCACGGCGAACAAATGTCCTATTCTGTCGTCTCGGAATAGGACACACATTTTGGGACCGATAATTTTTTAGTTTCTGAAAATGAACCTCCAACCTGTGTTAGATGCGGGGAGAGGCTGACAGTCCTCCACGTCCTACTGGAGTGTCGGGAAGCCGAAGCTGAGAGAAAAAAGAAAACATTTTTCTCTGGCATACCGTTATTGCATCCCCCATCACCCGACTATGTTTCTTGGCAAAGAACCTCTTTTTAACGCCAAAGCAGTTCTCGATTTCTTGAATGATGTTGCCCTACAGGTTATTAGTCTCACACATTCGTAGCGCTACCTCTCTTCAGAGGATGCCGCTGGGATAGAAGTATTGTATAGCCCATTCCTCCGGGCCCTTGTGTCTCAAGGGCTCTGGTGAGGCCGTAGTGCTGTGACCACTCTTTGCATCTGACATGTTTTGTATATCATATCATTTCTCGCAATGTACTTTAAGTCTCATAGTGCACATCATTAGCCATCGCCATTTTCTTATTACACGTAGATTCTACGCACTCTACAGCGAGGATTTTTAGGCCCTTTTACAACCACGTCAAATCACCTTCATAGAATCATAGAATCCATCACTCCACTGCGACGTCATTAACACTGGCATGGCGCCCTTTGGCCATACCTGGCCCTCGCTCCAAAGAAAGAAACCGCACATTCATTCATTATTGGTTTTTAAAGCAAAGAAAAGTGACCTCCTATAGATGAGGAGAGCATTTGATTGGTCTAGGCAGACAACCCTGCGGGAGACCGCCCGATGCTTGCGTAGGCGATTACGCAAATTTGACGTCAGGAGATTGGAATAAAAACATATTGGAATAGTTTTACGTTATAGGTGCCAGGGTACGCATATCACCGCAAACGTGACTCTGCACATCGTATTCGCGACTCCAAGTAAATTCCCATTACCTAGCGGCGCCGAGAAACAGCCGATCAAGGTTCACGTTAGAAGCGAAAGAAGGTGTCCTATGCCGGCACGCGCTGAAGGCCTCGTAGTTCTCAAACTGTCGGGATGACACCACACACAAACCCAAAAATAAAATAACGCGAATGCCGAAAGTCTTTCTTTGTGTGTTCTATTACACATGTCAACTCAGTGGAAAGACAGCAATGTATGATTTCATCGTTTCTAGAACGAAGCAGACGAGAAACACCGGAGAGCGACTTGGATAAGCCACTTCCATAATGGGAGAAAGTGCCTGATACTATGCAGGTATCGAAACACTACACTAGAATCGACTTTTTTATTCTCGGCTGGTGCACCATTGCTTTCTTTTTGTTTGTATTAAATATCCTGCTGGCGTTTGAAATCGTGGGGTGTACTTTGTTCAGGCAATTTCTTTGATAAATTTAGTGATGTACACGTAAGCTTCTTGTGGTTAGTGTTGGTTTATAGCTTTCTGCTCCAGCATTAGTGTTACCAATCCTTTAAGCAGCATAAATATTCTCGTTCATATACTTTTATCTGCAGACAAGGTAGCAGGAATGATAACTGCCTAGGAAGTTCTGAAGTTAATGTTATGTTATGCCGCGAAGCGACATATCTTTTTCATAGCATGCTTTAGCATAGCGGTACAAGTAGAAGAGGCTTTTTTCTCATTCAGTGTGGGGTGAGTTGGCGGTTGATTTGCTTGCAAGAAAATTAGAGGCAGCTGCCAAATGGGCTCGTTCCAGCTTTGGAGTGCAGTGCGACGCAAATTTGTTTGCGACTCTGTGCATACAGTTAAGTGTCATTACCACTGGTTCTATTTGTTTCGAAGTTATGCGTTTGTACTAATACAACTTCTTTTGCCAAAGGAAATCTCTCGCTAAATTTTGGAAACCTGTTAGAAGAAACTCAACTTGGTCTGATTGGTTGTTATTCAGTTTTCATGTTTCATTGTGTTTGAGAATTTCTTCGGGTGGCAGGTGTCTGCTGTGTTCCCAATCCCGGGCCCTACCTAGACCACTGCGCACTGCGAGCACAAACAAGCTGCAGGTATCGGACGAAGACGACCTTATCATACGTATCAGCTGAGTGTAAGTGTAAAAAGAAGGTGCACCCAAACTCAAAAAGAGAACTCTCATTTGTTTTTATACGAAGACACACTGATCAAGTAGCATTATAGTGCCTAGCCTAGTTGTATTAGTGCAGAAGATGCGTACGTAGCTTTTGAAAGCACGGCAGACGTCATTGTCTTTATATTGGGAGATGCTATATGTGATATACAACGTGAGTCGCTATGAAGGTCGAAAGCAGTCAAGTATCGTACCTGTAGCAGTGGAGCAAAGGTGCGAACAAGCGATTGCACCTTTGGGAGAGGCCCGCCACTCACAGACACCTTCTTTTTTAACCACCGTCTATTTGGAAGGCTCGTTGTCCTTAAAAAAAAATCTTATGCGGCTCTCTGGACAAGCTGGACGTTTGCACGCACAGCGCGTTTATTTCCGCGATTTCATAGCTCAGATCTTTGATATTGATCACAAAAATGTGGTCGGCAGCAAGGACGCTTTCGGCTTAAACGAAACACGTCGATTCGAAGGCAAAACAGCAAAACGTCCCCACAGCACCTAGCGAAAGAGCCGCCGTGAACCTGGATGTCGTAGCCATCTTCGTTTATTTGGATAGTGTTGCTAGCTCATGTAGCGGGTTATGGAGCTGCCAATAACTCGACGAGCGAGGCAGCAATGATCGGCCGATTTACCCTAAACAGGGCGATTTCGTACTATGTTCTGCAGCTATACACTCTAAAAACAGTTGCACCCTTTGGGGTGTATTTTTGCCACACAACAATGATCGTCATCTGTCTTGTCCGCATTTCCTTTCTTTAACACGGTGAGCCCGGTTCTTTCTAGTTACGAACGGCATCCGCGTTATCAGCATGACACAGCATTCGCGACAGGAAAGTAACGAGCGCAGTGTTTTCAAGAAAGGAAATGCGGGCAAGATAGATGGCGATTATTGTTGTGTAGCAAATACACACTCCAAAGGGTGTAAACTTTTCTTAGAGTGTACAGGGCAATATACGTTACCGGACTGCGGATAAACACAACATAAAATAGTGACCTAATCCTGCTGGCCGAGTACGCCTAGAACACGGCGTGAAAAAATTGACAGGGTCATTTATGTTACTCCTCAAACCACTTGAAGACGAAAGCCCCAGTGCCGATGCAATAAATGGATACTAAAGGCAAATACTAAGTCGAGCTCGACTGTTTAAATACCATTCTAGAAACCTCGCAACGCTTGGTTTGCGCAAAGACTTAGTTTACGAGGAAATTGCATCTGAAGCGTCTGAATTCCTTTTTCGTAATTCCAATCTGCCGCAGCCCAACCAAGGCTGTGGTGATGTTGCATACGTAATCTCTACCCTTTGCTGCCGCCGTCGGTGTGTAAAACGGCGCGCGACAGACGACGGTACCGAGCAAAGGCAAGAGTGGTGGATTCGCCGCTGCAGCTGCTTTTTTAAACAAATGTAGACTGTTTGGGCGTCCCACGACACCACATAGAAGTTGAATTCTATGCTACTTGCAGTTTCTGCGAGTTTCGCAAGCGGGCAAAACCAGCGCAGCACTTGGCAATAACGAAACTGCAGAAACGCGAAAGCGTGAGCGGCGCCAATTCGAGAGAGAACAAAACCTTCCGAACGCAGGCGTCGTTGCCAAGGGTAAATTCAATGAGTTCTTTTTTTTCTGAAGATGTTATACAACTGGACAAGTACCATTTTATTTCATCTTTTAACATAATAGAAGGATGTTTTCTTGCAACGAGTAGTTTAGTACTAGCGACAGAATTTAACTGAGAAAAGCTTTCGCCATCGGGCAAGAGCTTGAGTGTCCCGTGGGAGTCTCTATTCATGTCCTTCATTTACCTCATTTTCTCGATAATTAAGGCTCTGTTCGTGATAATGTTGACACCTTAGAGATTCTCGGGCACTAATCTATCACTTTAGCTTGACTTAGTATTTGCTTTTAGTGTCTCTTTAAAGACGGGCACATTACGTACAAATCCCCCTTAACCCACTCAGGTACATAAGCCAATGTGCCGCGAAATTATCGACATACTGTACTTTATTCTTTATTTGGACCTTCAGAACTATAATGAAACACTTCTCAAAAATATGTTTCTAATAGGTTTTATGTTATACTTTGGGACATATGTGTCCCTATGCACATAAGGGAGTCGAACATTTACGTGGGTTTCTTAGGTGCTTGAACCGTAAAACTCCATGAAGCTATTTCTCGCGGTAGGGAAACCCAAGTGAACATTGCAAATGTTGCAGCAACCAAATGTCCAATTTTCAAGCTTTCAGTTGGAACAATCTGTGCACCTCTTTCGAGCGGGAGCTCTTGCAATTTCATGTGGGGGACCTTCTTGCGCGCATTCTTGTGCGCCCGCGTATCTTCTCAAGACTTATGCTCCGCTCTCCGGGGAAAAAAAAATTCGATAAGAACCTGTGCGACTGCTTGGCAGAACTGCGGTGATGTTATAGCAGGAAATTGTTATAGCAGGAGTGATGTTATAGCAGGCACAGTTCAGTTTGTAGTTTGACGTACATGATCAAGACAATGTTTGCTCCAATGTCCAGGAGTTAAAAAGCACTCCAAGGTAGTGTTTTATTTTTCACTTTGAGTCCACATCGTAACTTACCCTTGAGCTGACTGGTTACAGCTCATCAAGGGGTTGATAACTTGAAAGGCCCTAATTTCTACTGTGGATATTGTCAGGCGTTGCCATTTTGCTCAGCATACAAATTCTTTTTTTAAAAGCATTTTTAGGAAGCTCTCCAACTTCATAAAAACAGTGAATATTATCAGTTTTATAAGATGCGTCGGGTGTTTGCACTGGGGAATACATTTTATTTCCTTGCGTCAGATGCGGGAATGAGTTTTCATTCACTGTTTTGTACTTGTTCGATTCGTTGACCCTTTAATGGCACAGGTAGTTTTGGGGGGCAGTTTTTGCGAGATTTTTGGCGAACAAAACTTCTCTCTTCCACTTTTTCGGTGGCTTTCAATATTCTGGCTTCTGTGGGTGTTCTACGTCAGTTTATTTACCACCGTTGTCCATATCTTCTTCGTCAAGCTGTAAAGCAGACTCATGGTCGTTGTCATCAAACAAAATAATATAGAATCGTTCATGCCGATACGAGCAATTTGTGTTGTTTTGCTGCCATATTTTTGAACATGAAAGCTGTTGTCTAAATTAGGTCCGGTCACAGGTGAAGGCGAAAGCTACACAAATGTATTCATTTCAAGTGGTTTTGAGATAATAAAAGCGCCACTCTCAAGCAAACGCTGCAAACTGACATCCAGCATTCCGTTACGGTACATTGGGACACATATGTCCCAATGCCTATTTCTTTGTAAAAAAGTGTTTTGTACTGGTTTAAGTTCAGATATCTTGGTTTGTTAAAAATCTCGATCAGTGCGCCTTATATGTCACACACTATCTTCCTTCATTGATTATAAAAATTTGCAAAACAAGTACTTCATTGTACGACGGCAAAGTACCCAAAGCACTCCACCAACAATTCATCAGTGTTTTGTCATATAAGTTATCAACAGAAATAAAATATTTCGGTCGCGGAAGCTAAGTAGCTCCGTAAATTGCCCTGAGTAGGTCTGTATGGGCCAAACACGTCTATTGCGATCCATTGAGAAAATTTTGCTGGTTCAGTCAAAGTTCACGCCGGAAAAGCGGTTCTTGAAATAAGATAACCCTTTATACCGCAGCGATTTTCTTTCATATAAGGTTCCTTTATTGGCCCTGAGCTATAGCTTCACTTATTCCAGCACTCACCTTTCTTTGTGCAGGGGCCCTCTAACGTAAAGCTATTCCAATATGGTTTTATTCCAATCTCCTGACGTCAAATTTGCGTAACCGCCGACGCAAGCATCGGGCGTTCACCCGCAGTGTTGTCTGAACAGACCAATCAAACGCTCTCCTTGTTCATAGGAGGTAACTTTTGTTTCCTTGAAAAACGAATAACATTGCCTACACTGAGTGGCTTGTCTTATCTAATTGGCTCACAAGAGGCGAGGAGCACGCTCAACTGGAGAGGGATTCGATAGGGCCGAGCCACTGCACTGAAAATCGATAACCGGACGAAGAGGGCGGTGCCAGCGTCTGCGATTGGTCCGCTTTCCCTTACTTAGCTTGCGGTGGCTCTTCGACAATCGCGGTGGCATGTAACGGACCATTATAAATGCCGTTAAATCGGATCCCCAGCAAAGAAAAATAGACATAGTGATGTCGTATACGTGGCGAAAGAGCTCGATTACGTTACAAGAGCACGCAGAAAGTTTTGTTATACGCAAATAAACCCATGCTCTTTGACAGGTGCAAGTAGCCAGTGCGTGAGCGGTCGGCGGCAGCCATCTTTTATTCCTTTCGGTACGGGGCAGCCTGCGGCTATTCAGAAGAAAATTCAGTTTTGTTCGGCATATTAATGCATCTTTATCGCGTACACGTCACTTCGACGCGGTGAGTCTTTGCGGTTTTGTGACGTCGCGTGTGAGGCAGGTGAAGTGGGCGCAGTACGAAAGCTTTTGGCCAATAGCCGAGGCCTAATGGCAAAGAGGAGTCGAATGAGAAATAACTATTTTTCGTTTGTTCGGTCAAATCATGCATAATCCGTCTGCACACGTTATATCAGATGGGGAGCTACTGCCGTTTTACTGACGTCGCGTGACAGACAGGTAAAATGGAGGTGGTCCGAAAAAGTTTGACCAAACGCGGAGGGCTGATTGCAGAATTGGAATAGAAAAGTTTGGAATAGTTTTACGTTATAGCGCCCCAGGACACAAATACGAGAGGGACTGCACGAACATATCCTAAATGCATTTATTGTGTAAGTAAACGCAATCAAGTTCTTATTTGGTAGCTATTGGTATGATGAATATTGCTGCTACAATAACCGCGCTTTAGATTGACATAATTGGCTAAATATTATGGAATACGTATAGCTCAGATACTTAAGTTTGTATATCCAAGGGAGAAAGAAGGCGACACGACCGAGCGCACTGTCCTGTCGCTGCCTTCTTTCCTTCCCTGTTTTGCGCTCTAGAAACGATGCCGCCTTGTCTGAAGTAATGCTTCACCAACCAGACCCAAGCAGCCTCCCTTTTGCACAGAAAAAAGCATTGCTAGGGTGCGCGAACACATAGCTCTCTTCAAAAATTGTTACGTCTTCCAAGTGGCTACGCATGTCAAGTGGTGCGGTTTCGCGCGAGAGGCGAAGCATCGATTGCGACAGCAAATTACTAGGCAGCTATGCGAAGTACGGATACTGGTTTCATCGGGTGTATAAACGCGTAAACGTTCGCTTCCTAACTAAGCTCACAATCATGGGTCCAAGCGCGCATACTCAAGCGTAAACACGTCTCACTCGATGAGCGCGGATACTCGCTGTCAAACGATGGCGCGAGGAAGAGCGGCCGCAGCAACGAGCGAATTGACCTTTCTTTTATACGCCTTTATTTCTGCGTTTAATAGGCGAAGCCTTGCAGCAGAAAGGGGGTGCTCTATGGGGTGTGCTGCCTTCGAGCAGCACACCCCACAGCGCACACGAATCTATGAGCCCTTGACCCACTTAGGCTGAGTACTCATTGGAGACCGCTTTTAACCCTTTCAGACGTAACTTGATACCGCTGATTGAAAACTTGCTTTCACCACCATCTCTTGCATCTTCAGAATCATAGAAATTGTACAGCTGAAGTAAATATTAAGAATTTTCAATTGTTTAGCGAGTATTCTCAGGTTTGCAATATTTCACTTAAGTGCAAAAACTCACTGCGGGAACATCAAATATGAGAACACACCCTATTGCAAAACCCAGTGCGCCGGATTCTGGGCCCAGTGCCGAGCGCTGGATGCTGGGGCGCTGGGCAGGCGCGGCGTACTGGGAGGCGCTGGCTACTCGTGCGAAAAACAGCTCTAGCGCGCTAAATATGCATTGCATGGACACCGTATACATTTTTGGGATACGGAAACCAACAAAGAGCGTTGTAGTGCAATAAAATATAAGCGTAAAAATACAACTGCTCCGACCAGGATTCCATCGTCCGACCCACAGATCCCAAGCCCGACACTTTAACACTACGCCACGCCAGCAGACGAACATAAACGGATAATTTGCCATGTCAAAACCGAGAAGCAGTTTTAGTTTCGCAGATGGCGCATGTATCATGTCTATGCTCGCATAGACATGATACATGCGCTATCGCCCAGCAACTAAAACTCACGCCTGTACTAGAAAGAAAAAAATTGTTGTCCGTATTCAGTAGCATGCTCGGAAGTGCCATACCATCGATTTTCACTTGCGATTGGTACTTTAACTTCGAAAAAGTCCTAAATAAACCACCGACCCGGGACGCTGTATGGGCAGTTACTGCCGATTTCGATAGCCGTTTCTTGTTCTTCAGGCAATGGATATGCAACGTTTTCTTAGTTCAGTGATGCATTTTAGTCAACACGTCTGTTTAGTCATATATCTTCGTCAGCGAAGCACAGGCTAGTGCTGGGAGCCTTCGGCGATAGCACATATACCTGTGTTTATGACGCGTCACATCGTCGGTCATCGCTTCTTGTGCTGGCACTGTAGACATGAAAAAATTGTTTATTTAAGAACACCGATGCGAAAGCTGAAATATAGAGTCATTTATCCTTCCTATACTTCTTGATTCCTGAACCTAGACGCGCCGATAGCGTGAAGACGAACTCGGCGGATACGCTAGGTCTAAGCTTCGGTGGGGACCGATCTCGGCGCGGGTAGCTGGCGAAAATAAAATGTGTGTATTTCAGCCTCAGAACTTTTTTTAGTACAATAGGGAAAGTGCATGGCAGCGCACAAATCACCTCAGTTTTGTTATCGGTGCGATAATATCAGTCAGCGATAGGCTTCAAACTCGGGGTCCGTTTGCGCGCGTCTGCACGACTTCTGCAGTTCATGTCCACTCCACAACACTGCGACAACGGTGACAACTCCCAGTCATATGTTACGTGCGAACTACTAGAAAACGCGGCGTCCTCTGCGTTTGCGTGGTTTCGTTCAAGAATTTAGCTATCCGCCCAGTCAAAAGGGAAAGCGAAAAAGCAAACCAAAATGATCTTCAGTTTCAAATGTCCATGAATAAACAGGGCAGCTCACGCACCTCTATTTCAAGCTGCGACACTAAATATGGTTTGATGACCGCAAGATATAGCGTTATTTAGGACAAGAGACTAGTATCAAGCGATGAAATTTTATAAAGCATTTAATATTCAGCAACGCTTGTCCTTGCGTACTGGAACCAGCGCGGCACAAACACAACCAGCGCAGTTTCCAGTGCGAACCAGCGAACTGCAGCGAGAACCAGTGCCTGTACAGCACAAACCAGTGCGCCCCAGCATCATGGCAGCGTACCGATGCAGCATCTCTTCCAGTGCGACCCAGCTCTTATCCAGCGTTCGGCCTGGTGTCCCAGTGAGTCCCAGCGAGCGCCAGGGTACCCAGTGCTACCCAGCGCCAGAAAACGCGGTGGTTTCACACTGTAAGACGCTGGTTTTTGCAATAGGAATACTATTTCGTGTTTTGAGAAGCTTGAAAAGCACTCATCCATCCACGTGAAAATTATGCCTGGTGCATGACACCGTGAAAAACAATGAAAGAAGTGAATCCGCTACATACAGCATACTGACAGAGAGTAAGAACACCCAGCCATTTACATCCCCACTCATTTTGCTGAAACATTCTGCAAGTTATTCAAAATTGCAGCACAGTTCCTATAATAAGTGTTTTAAGATGTATGAAACACATTTTGGGTACCATTATTTTCATCAGTGCTTTTGCTATTGATGAACTCTCCTGCTGTGCACAATTGTGTAGACAGCGTCTCAAAGGCTTAATATAAGGCCAGCGCGGCAGCACTCCGCCGCGCCATACGTGGCCGCCGCCGAACTATTACCCACTTTTCTACCGTGTCTCTTGCGTGTGCCCTAAGAACCCGCGCGTGGTCGCCGCCTTCCTCCCTTTGGCGCACGAGATCAAGCCACCATCCAGGGGTGACTGTCTAAAGCTTTCGCTCGCACCTCCAGACGACGGCGCGCGGCCACGGTGTTATCACACGTGAGAGTTTATACGGAACAACACTGCCCACGGCGAAAGCGCGCCTGAAGTGTCCATATAATTGAGATCGCAATAAAAGACAACGGGCCACACGAAGCGCACCACGTGTCCGTTTCGCATTTTTGTGTGTCCTTGTCTGTTTTCGCTAGAACAGTATGAAGTTCACCAAGAATTACGAACTTGCCCTAGTTACCATGTTCTTTAGTACACTCTTTCGCTCACTGAGAATGCAATATCGGCCATGTCTACCAATGGAATAATAACTATAAGCCCGAACAGCATTGGAAATCCACGACATCAAGGAGAGCTCGTGCAGGGAATCCAAGGCTGTGTGGCCACCCGTCTTTTATTTATTTTGCGTTTGCCGGCTTGTCAAGCCACCTTTCACGGTAAGAGTGCCATTTTCGGTATTGTATAAGCGTAACTTACTAATAAAGGTCAGCTTCTTTTTCTGTTTACACAATCGTTAATATGAATTCTTTTCTGTATCTCTCTATGCTAGACTATTTAGAGCCATTATTCGCTCATATGCAGCACGTAGGTCTTCGGAATTTTATGATACACTTACGTCGACAACCGCGGATACAGAAAATTCCCCAAACTATTCGCCCAGAAAATGGCGCCCCGTAAACGCCTAAGAACTTCAGGGGTACTAAAAATAGAACTAAATTGCGCTTGCAGAACTAAATTGTTTTTCTGCAGTCCCCCTTCAAAAAAGAAAGAAAAATTCATGGACAATTACGATACTCAGTAGTGCGAAATTTGAGCTCAACTCTATACGCGTTTTCATTTCGCGATATTGGCGGCGAGGAGTTACGGAGTCGCCATCTATCGGAAACGCCTCGCTGGCGTAGTATGAGGGATCACGCGGCGCGCTCCTCATAGGTTTTGCTGTCAGCGCTCAATGAAAACACCACGCGCGAACTCTCCCGGACATTTCTGTAAGTACTTTCGAAACGAGAGAAGTTCTTTACTGTCCAAATAATAATCTTGGGCAAACTGAAAGCACAGAATCGTTTACAGACGCTATCTCTTTACCGAATACGTACAGTGAACGCAACTGCGCGCGGTCGCCGCGCTGGAGTCTCCCGAACCGGCTTCTTGCGTGAAAGGCAAGTAAACGCTGAGAGCAAACTATGAGAAATAAGTTCTTATAGTGTTTGTGTGTTTGTATGACTAAATGGAGCGTAATAGAATGAAGCCTCAATGCAGCGATCGCACAGATTCGCAGCGACCGACTGCGCGTCTGCATGCTTGTTCGCGCACTGTTTCCATTTCGCCGCGTGCGCGTTTTCGCACCGTGCCATGAGCTTTGGGCCGCAGAATATGAGCATTTGACAGTATACAAGAAGCCATTGTTGCGTGGGCGCTATCAGAGCTGCTCGAAAATAATTTCATTGCAGAGACTTCGACGCCTACGGGGACTGTGATGTGCCGTCGCGACGCTTTAATCTTTTTTTTTCTAAATTCTTGGACGTTTTAATATTATTTTTCGAGTTGCGTCGCACTGTATGTTTATCGGTGTTCTCAGCGTGCTATTTCCCGCTGCTTCTTTTTATAATCCAGTGCATTCATTCATAACACAAACATGACCATATGCCATGCTTTCTTTTAATGTGCTTCTTACCACTCCCTTTCCACTCCAGTGAACTTGCCAGTATCTATAGCATCGACAAGTTCATAGACCAAACCGTCATGACATTAGTCGGGCAGCGGACTCGGGCGAGCGTCTCAGTGCGCGTTTTCCGAACATCGCAGACCCAGCGCCCTAGCAGAAATCTTCCTCCCGTCTATGCTTGCGGAATACCCGAGTTGTAGCCGATGGCTGTATGTCGGTTTTATGCTTCGCGAGCCAAGCTTCACGCAGCTTCCTGTCCTGCAGCTACGTGTGAATAAGGCTGACACCGGGCTCCGTTACGTGCGTCCGGCACTGCGGCACCGAGCAGTAGCCTACCATGTTGCGCGCCTTCAAAGGCAGCCACTACCTATTGTAGCGCTTTCAAGCGTTGTAAAGGAGACACTGGAAGCGGGGAAATCTCGCCACTAAATGAGGACCGCAGCGTACGAGGGAATTTAAACTCTCGTTTTCAGCTCGCTTCGGAGCTCCCGAAGTAGCCAACGCGGCCGCTATGTCCACGTGATCCTTAATAGCACGTCACGCCGACGGTCGCGTCAGCTTTTCCAGTGGTGGAGCTCGAGGCCAATATTGGCTGGCGCGAACAATCTCCGTCGCGCGGAGCGTTGCAAACTGAGTGGCTTGTCCTCCGATTGCCGCGCTATTCTGGAGATCGCGGGAGGCAGCGAGTGGGTGACCCGTGGGCGCGATTCACAGCCGCTGCCGTCACAGCCAGACTTCTCAGACGACGCGTGCTACTCTGGCACCGTCTCGCGGCAATCGTCGCAGCGCTACGCTTTTCCTCTCACGTTTTCGTCATGCCCTCCTTCGCCGCTTTCCGCCTCATGCTTCCGCCGCACCCTTCCTGCTGGCGTGTTTCATCCCCCGCTGCACTCCACGTTCGCACTTTCACTCATCCCTGTGCTCGTTCGCTCTGTTAGACTGACGCTCGCCACACAAACGGGAGTCCAAGAGCTGCACTCTGAACACACTCATGCAGTGGCAACGTGTTTAGTAAACCAAAATAATATCGCAAGAAACGAAATGTCAGTGACAACCCTGCCCTGAATTTGCCGCAATGTCTCACCGCGACGTAGTAAATTTTTATGGCGTCTGGTCTGGCGCCATCAGTTTTTATATGCGTAAGCATTTTAGGGCTTCTTCCCTCAGAAATCATTCCGTCCGTCCCTCTGTAACGCATGACACGATGCGCTTCATTGGTATACACATGGGGTCCCATGCAGGTGTAGATGAGAATAGCTTGTCACTAGGTACAGGCTACTGAGATTTATGATCGTGACTGTATATAACGAGCACTGAAGAGGTATTAAAAGTAATTATTGTTAATAAAAGACTAATAAGCTTAGTTACGATTAAATATACTAGGCATAAGTCAGACTCCTTAAGACTAATGAAGGGTAAGAAAGCCTAGGAGGACATTAATTACGATGAAATCACATAAGCGAAATGACGAATAATTCAGGGTAAATAATATTCATTTAAGTTTACTATAGTTAGTCTAATCAAGAGTAATTTAGGGCAAAATTTTTTAGGATTTCCTAATCCTTATTTCTATTAATTAATATTCAATTTATTAAGTTCAATTACGATCACTAGAGGGTAAGTAAAGGGACTTCAACCTAAAGAAGATTATAAACGAATAGATTACTTAAGTCCAAACCAAGAATATTAAGCATAAAAAAAGGATAAGTTGTATTACATTAGAGAACCCTAACTCAGTATAATTACGAGCAAGGAAATTGAAAAGGAAACGTTGCCATCCTTCCACCAGACGCGTTTGCATACGTCAGAGGCATGTGTGTGCAAGATGAGAGCACGCAAAAAGTGCTTACGCGCTATCTGAGAAGTTCTACTAGGGAGTTTATGGAGCAATTCTGTCTCTCCGGAGTCGAATCGGAACCGAACCATTTTGGCAGTACCGGAAAGAAGCACGTTTCGCTTCGATGCTCGGCTGCCTAAAATAACTGAGGTGGTCCGACTGTCTCCAGTTTATTCATGTGTTTTGTGGTAGGGTAAGGCGCGCGAGGAGTAATAGGAGAGAAGTCTGCGACTCGGTTTCTGGCGCACCGTTCAGGAGCTGGCTTGCTTCTTTGCGCGTGGCTGGCGTTCCTCACGAGCTAAAGGTAGTGAGACCGCCACACTTTATTTCTGCACATTCTGTGTTGTGAGTTTTGTGTAGGTTATCTATCGCATAACCGAATGTCATCATTTCATATGTTATCGCATTCACAGCAGGCCTGCCGCCAGGTCTCTAAATTGCAGTCATGTAGGTAAGCAAAGCAGCTAAGAGAGCAAAAGAACCAAGCATTGGCAGGTAGGTTAACCAGACGCACGTCGGCTTCGCAACCCTGCAATGAAGAAACGGGATTAAAGAGTAAAAGAAGGGAAGAGAAAGAGAACTAGTCGCGCGCACATTTGAAAGAGCTCACCAAGTATATAAACAGGTCTGTGAAACCTGCCGACTTGAAATGATGTAACATTGCGTTCGTCTCTTTCTGCGCCAGCGACGCGCTTGGCAATTGTCCAAGAATCCGGGCTTCTGGAAACTATCGTGAGTCCAGCCGGTTTATGCTCTCCATAGAAGACGGCGCTGGACGTCACAACGAAAACACAAATACACAATATGTTAAGCAGATTTTTTTTCGATCCCACAGGAGTCGTACGTATGTGTGCCGAAAATTCCAACCTGAGACGAGTATTTTTTTCGTATAAGCCACCCCGATCATGAAACTCTGAAGGGCTGTCTTACAGTCGTGTAATACGACCCATTTGAGCGGTCGCTCTTCTAGGGCATGTTGTAAAGCTGCACGCAGGGCAGCAGACTCAGCCGCCTTAGATGTTGTTGCGCGCGAGAATTTAAACTTTATTGTGACTAGCGCAGACGGAATGACAGTCACTTCACTGGCGAACGAGGCTAACCCGTCAATGCTATAGATGTGCATTAGATGCCGAAATTCGCAATGGCGTTTCCATGACAGGCTCCATTCGATTACGATACATAAATATGGATGAGCTCTTTCGTAGTTCACAGTATGTTCAACGTAAGTCCCCATGCATTAGCAGCTCCTAGCAGACGATTGGCGTTAACTGTGCCACAAGGAACATCCACAAGGAACTAAGCCACTTCGGCGGCGAGACGGTGAACGATGCTTTGAAGCCAGCAATATGGAAAACGGAGTGGGACATCAGAGCTGCATGTACGTTTAACATTGCCTGGGCACACTTTTCTGACGTTTACCGTTTGAACATACTGTATGACCGTTTCAACATACTAACAGAACTCGGAATATACTATACGGTCAAATCTGCCTATCATTCGTCAGCACAAATCTTCACTGAGAGCAAAGTTTATTTCAAAGGTATGCTATTAGT
Organism: Dermacentor variabilis; assembly: GCF_050947875.1. NCBI lineage: Eukaryota > Metazoa > Arthropoda > Arachnida > Ixodida > Ixodidae > Dermacentor > Dermacentor variabilis. Next base: position 68,298,681 of record NC_134574.1, read on the forward strand.
ACCACGTCAATAAGCCATAAGTTGAAAGCAGGTGTGTAAGGTGACCAGTCGAGAAGGAGACTAGGAGAAGAGAAATAAAACAGAGCCTCTAAATTGAAAGTCGTACGTTCGAATCCTCGTCCAGGCCACTAGATTTTTCAGGCTCGTGGTAGCGCCTGACCCCGATAGAAGATGCTGAGAGCCAGCGGGCCTCTACCAGTTCAGATTCAACGAGATAAGGAAATGCCTGTAAGCTTGAACAAAGACGTGCCCTCAGCAGAAAAAGAAATGGCCTCCCTACTGCCCTATTCGTCCCCTGCCTCTTTCGTGACTTTTGCAATTAGCCCACGACCCCAACTACCCGCGGTTGCGTAGCACTTGGCGAAGGCAGCGGTCAGACCTGTGACGTGGCAAAAGGTACTAAGAATCTCCGGATCCACGCTTTCCGCGACTGGAAACTGTAACTCGCCATGATTAAGAGGCAAACACTCTCTAGTGAGGCCAGCTTAGCAGGGATCTTTGAAGAACTATCAGGCATTGCCTCAGATACCATGGGCCTTAACCAGCTTAGAAGAATGGTTGAGGCTCTTACAGTGCTGACTAACGGCCACATCCTCTGCTACAGAGATCTTCCGGATAAAAAAAACCACCGTAAGATTTCTAATTCAATCGGACATAGTGGGCAGTGATGATGAATTGTACATCGTCATTGAAAGATTAGCGATCGTCGTAGTAAAACTAAGTAGCAGACAAACTGAAGGCACTACAAGCGTACGCTCCAGCCTGCAGTCATGATGGTGCATAAATAGAACAGTTTATGAAGATTTTGAATTAGCATTGAGAAAGGTGTAAATTCACTATAGTCATGGGTAATTACAATGCAAAGCGGGGAAAAACACAGGCTTGAAAACAAGCACTAGACAAGAAGACAAAGAAGCTCAATAGCATGGCTTCTTGGAACACTAGAGGAGAGATGTTGGCAGAATTCGCGCAAATTAATAGACTATGAATAACTAATACGGCCTTCAGAAAGCCCAGTAACCGGAAGCAGACTTGGGAAACCCCTAATGGAGAAAGAAGGAATGAAATAGATGACAGGCTTTCTGGAGATCCGAGCACAGTGCGGGAGTTAACAATGCTAGGTAGGGTAAGAGGCAGAGATCATAGGTCATTGAGGTTTATGCTTGCCCACAATTTGAAGAGAGAAAGAGCAAAATTAATAATAACTAGGCTCGCCTCGACGCAGTTAGGGTAGAAGCAGACGTATTCTGGTTTATGATTGTAAATAAATATGCAGCTTAAGAACAGGTTGATCAATTTAACATAGAGCTAATGAATGAAACAGTAAGTGGGATGACTTCAGCTTTATAGAAGTGGCATGTGAGGAACCAAGACAACCTGTGAGTGATCTGTTCTAAGTAAAAAAGGACCTGATAAAGAAATGACAAAGCACGACAGCGTTTACCTCGAAAGATGAAAAGGAATTCGGTGAACTATCAATGCTCATAAACTAGAAGAAAGTAAGCGATACTCAAAATTATAGCAGCCCAAAAAATCAGCAAGCAGTCAAATATGGCTGACGCATCAAATAACTGAGAAGAAAACATAGCGTAGGACTGGGTAACGTGCATGCCGTTAAATATAAGCCGTATAACGTCACCAGCAATTTTGATGGCACAGTGAAAGCCGCAAAAATATTTTATACTGACCATTACAGTACCGACATCTGCTCCGCTACCTTCGTTGGAAGTAGAGATCAACACAGTACATAGGCTCCCGATATAACTAAAGTGGAAGTTAGAAGTGCCCTGTAAGACATGTCGAGAGGAAAGGCTGCAGGAAATGAAATCACATTGTAGAATCTTGGGCAAGTTGGTGTAACATTCTTTTTCAACAGCGCAAAGGACAAGGACGAGGCTAGTGTACATACACAGCGCTGTGTATGTGCGCTCGCCTCGTTCTTCTCCTTTATGCTGTTGAAAAAGAATGAAATAATAGTCAATTTATTCACGGATGGAGGATATATCATCGTAAAAAAGCTTGCACCCTTTCATACGTTTGCGCAATGCCTAACGCCTTCACATGCGCCAGAAAGCTGGAAGAATGCCACCATTATGTTATTCCATAACAGCAGAGACGTTAAATTTTTCAAGAATTATATGCCATGAATTTTCATTCAGCATTCTGTGAAATATTCACCAAGGTAATTTCTCGCACAATCAGGGCAACACTTGACATCAATCAGCAAAGAGAACAGGCTTGCTTCAGGAAGACATATTTTCCAATGGATAGCGTCCATTTCCCCAACCATTCAATGAAGAAATTTGCAGAGTACAATCATCCTCTCTATTTGGCTTTTATAAATAATGAAAAAGGCATTTGATTCAGTACAGATACCAGCAGTCATAGAAGTTATCGGGAACTGCATAATCGAGGAGAGCATTTGGCATGCGTGAATACCTTTGGAAACATGTATAAAGATTCCGCGGCTACCTTGGTTCTGCACAAGAAAAGTAGAAAATTTCCTATCAAGAAAGGGGACAGGCAAGGAGACACAATCTCTTCAACGTTGAGTACTGCATGCTTAGAAGAATTCAAACTATTAGACAAGTAAGGTATAGCAGTGAGAATCAACGGGGAATATGTCAACAATCTTCTGTTTGCAGATGACCTTGGCCTGTACAGCAACACTGGGGATAAATTGCAACAAATGATCGAGGACCTTAGTTGAGATAGTGTAAGAGTAGGGCTGAAGATTTTTACACAGAAGACCAAGGTAATTTTCAATATTCTGACAAGGAAACAGGAATTCATGGTCGCCAGAATCTGTGCCGTATTACGTTTATCTAGGTGAAAACCAAAGGACCCTGATCATGAGAAGGCAATTTAGAGAAGAATAAAAATTGGTAGGAGTGCACACGGCAAGCATTACGAAATCCTGACTGGGAGCTTGGCACTGTCACAAAAGCAAAATTTACATTCCGCATTCTACTGATGCTAAAATATGGGGCAGAGACTTGGAGGTTAACAAAGAAGCTCAATAGCAAATTAAGGACCGCGTAAAACGTGATGAAACGTAAAGTCTTAGGCGTTACGTTGAAAGACTGGAAGAGAGCGATCTGGATCAGAGAATAAACAGGCATAGCCAATATTGTAGTTGACATTAATAGAAATTAATGCGTAGGGCAAGTAAGAAAATTACCATTAGAGTTACAAAATGGATACCAAAGAAATGAAACGCAGTCGTGGAAGGCAGGAAACTAAGTGCGCGATGGAATTAGGAAATTTGTATATGCAAGTTTAAATTAGCTAGCGCAAGGCAGGAGTAATCGGAAATCACTGTAGATGCCTTCATCTGGCTACGGGCATGAAAATTCCCTGATTGTAATTGTAAACGTAGTTTACTTTCTTTTTATTTTTGCTATGGGTCACAATCTTTACTCATTTTTATGTTATCAATGCCAAGCTATCCACGTAAGTCAAGCATCCAGATAACACGGTAAACCCTGTAGCAGTTAAGTATGCCGGAATAACGTATTTTCTTTATTTTTTATTTTCTCTTGCTTGCTTGCTCTCTTTCTTTCTGACTCATAATCGAGTGCTCTCTTTCGTGAACCCGACAAACGAGCCAGATACACACTTCCAACGTAAGTAAAAACAAATACATAGGGGCTGTGTGGCACGTAGACTTATTGGATGTTTCGCATTCTCTCTGTGCCTGTGGCTCGCAGAAAAGTTCACATTTTGTACCCTCCGTCTACGTGCAGGGCGACGCCCGTAATAAAAGAGCTTGCAGTTGGCGAGCAGAGGAACTTGATCGCTTCGGCGATCTCGGAAGGCTCGGCAACCCTCTTAATCGGAGACCTCTCCATATAAGCAGCCATGTGACTCGTGCCAGCTGCCGAAGCGCTCATGGGAGTGTTCACCCAGCCGGGTAGCACGGCATTGCATCGAATGCCGTGGGCCGCTAGTTCCTGCGCTGCCGTCTTGGTGAGCGCTACGACGGCAGCCTTGGACGCAGAGTACGCTGCTCCGCCATTAGAGCCGGACGCGGCTTCGACGCTAGAGATGTTCACGATGGCAGCTCCACCTTCGGGTAGAAGACTCTCTGAACGGAGCATGTCGCGACTGGCCGCCCGATTCACCAGGAATGTGCCCTGAAAATATGGGAAGCCCCACAGGTCAACGTGATGACAATTTTGAGCAATTTGCATTGTTGTTTGTCTATTAGAATAAGGGAACATTTATTAGCCACCGCAGTTAAGAAAAATAGGCAATGTGATCCTAATCGAACAAAAGAACTGTCAATGGCCTTTAGCTAGCAGACATTCAAACGACAAATGTGGAAGAAAGCACACAGCCGTGGTTTAACTGGAGACTGCAAGAATGTAGCAGAAGGAGGACATTTACAGATTATATATTTATGGTTGGGGGCGGGCGGAGATGACATAAATGTACGGAGTATGAGTTGAGGCATACCATGAAACTTTGTCACCAGCCGCGGTAGCCCAGTGGTTATGTCGTTGTACTGCTTAACCTGAGGTCACGGGTGCGATCCCAGCCTCGGCGGCCATATTATGCATATGGCGTTATGAAAGGACGCACATGCACAGTGTATTCGCTGCATGCTAAAAAATCGAGGAAGTCACAATTATTCCGAAGCCTTCCCCTACAGCGTCCCTGAAAATCAGATCGTGGTTCTGGTGCGTAAAGCCGTTAAACTTAACATTTCGATATATAACAGCGCACACAAACCCAGATGGATGGCACAAAACGACACAAACCACCAGCGCTGTTACGTTCTTACCTATCTGTAGTAGTTTTGGCGTGTTGTTAAGTATCGCAATGACGAATAAACCAACTCGCCAAAATCGCAGTTCTCTTAAAGATTTTAATTCTATCAATTTAAACTTGTTAAATTGGGCGTGTTTTAAGTGAGTACTTTCACGGCTGAACGAACCGCGAGGAGCGGAACGCATAGCATAACGAAAAACTGCTACCTGTGCCCAGTTAATTTACGGTATTCGATGTTTCCAAATCTGCTTACACGTTCTCGACCATCGCTCACTTTATCAAAATTTGCAAACCATGCTGGTGGAGCGCTGCGAGCCCCTGCTTGCCGACGTACGATGCTCTTTGGTGGGCACTAGAAAGTTTTTGTTTTAAGATAAAAATTACTTTGCCTACTATTCTATTGTTTCCTTTGGGCCTTTCTGGTCGGCCGGGTTCTCGCCGAGTATATTCGTATTCACTAAAGAAAAGTTTCGCCTAAAAGGCGACACTTTTCTTCGTATAGCTATTGAGATAGATATACGAAGTAAGCATAGTAGTTTTATCGGCCGCATCAACTTGTAAAAACATTCAACTAAGTGAACAAATATGGAGTCACGTACGCAAGCAAGCATGAACACATCTCACTCAGTGGCCGCGAAAACTCGCCGTAAAGACGCTGCAGCGAGGAAGCGCGGCAGCAGCAGCGAGTGAGTTGACCTTCGTGCTGCCTCTCGCTTCAATGCGAACTAAGCGGCGAAAAACACAGTGCGCACGAAGCTATCAGCATTCGGTGGTCTGTCCCCATCGCAGATCGCTCTTAAGATAGGGCCCGCGCGGCCGGGTCATATGCAGCAGCCGCCACAGTAGAGGGCCCCCTCCCCTCCCCCTTTTCAGTACCTTGCCCGTGACGGAAGGCTGCGCATTTCCTCCACGCATTTCCTTCCTGGCGCGGCCGAGATTGAGTCGCCATGCTGGTCTCGTCCTCGCACACTTTGACTCACACATAGACCAGAGGGCGCGGCAACGATGTTATCGCCCTCTGGCTTTATACGAAACATCACGGCAACACCGACGGCAGAAATGCGCAGTAAAAAGAAAATGAAGCAAATAGAGTGGCTGGATTTGAATATGAGAACCCCAATACAGAAGCGCGATCTTATTGCCACTGGACCACAGCTTTTCTCCTCTCCATTGCGTATACAAGTTGAGTGCAACACATTCGCAATGACAGTGATATTTCCGTTAGAATGTCTTTATATAGACACACACACCTACAAAAATGATTGTGCTATTTTCGAGCACAAAGATCAACTAGCATTTTCAAATGATCGCCACGTGTTCATAATAATGATGATTTACGAAATATGATACATACCCACAACGGGGCCTAAACACGGGCGGTAGAATTCATACCAAGGTTTACTAGCTTTTTGATATCCCCGCCGCTTGTTGATGATGATTCCGATTTCGGCACTGATGCACATACATACTACAGCAAAACAGCCAAGAAGCGGGTTCGAATGCTAATTACCATGATGATGTCTATACTATGGCACATAACAACCGGGTATAGGCCGAGAAGCACGTCCAGATGTTGAGCATGATGTCGATGACTTGTATGCAGTGGCACCTACCTACAGTGGTGGAGTGGCCAACAAGCGTGTCCACGAGTTGATTAGGATGACGACAATTTCCGTTCACTGGCAGGCACCCACAACGGGGTTCGTTAAGGGCGGAACAATGGCACATGGCCACAACGAGCGAGTGGCGAACAAGCGGAGGGGAGGGATGCTAGTTCTTTGAGATGGTAGCTGCGTGTTGATGTCATTTATGATTTCCATACTATTGCACATACGCACGACGGGGTCCTCAGAAGAAGCGAATGCTTTAATTACCATATCTACGACGACATACAAAAATACAATCCCATACTAGGTTGGTCACATTGCGTATCCCGGGTACGTGAGAGCAGAAGCACGCGCCGGTTTCCTTTGCGCCAAAGAAGCAGAACTGAAATGGGAAAAGTTATGGCAAGAGGTCAACAGCTTCACGAAAGTTCCGCTGAATCTAGATTACAACATGCTCTCGAAAGTGAAAAATTTGTGATTTGCATCTCGCGGAATACAGCGCGCAAAGCTGCTAGAAAATGCTAAGGAAGCAGAGGCCGCAGAAGCTCCGTCGGCATCATATTGAAATTTTAACAAAAGTGTGCGACTGTGCAGAAGGATGAAATTAAAACACTTCACAATGAAATTAAGATATCTGAGTGACAAGTACTGCCACTTCGCTTTGCTTCCGTGCTTTCGCACTGAGGGAACCCCACAGTGCGAGAGCCCTACAGCCGCCAGAACGTGTGAACAGGACGCATTGCCGCCAACTCTGACTGTGCACTTGTACCGCCAGCCTGTTTCCATGGCACCTTAGTTGCTGAACGCCGCGAGTTACGGTGTTCGCGCTTCGTTCCATCGTCGTAGAATAGAGACTAATAAGGCGATGGGTGACCCTCGCTGTGTGTCTACTTCCGGATTTAGGTAGCATATTTAATTTGGGAAAACAAATCAGATGGCGCACTGACACACACAGAAGCTTCGCTGATTAATAGCTTTTGCTGTCATAACTTATTACATGCATCCATTTTTTTAGGAACAGGTTACGTCACTCTTTGAAGAAATGGAAAAAAGAAACAGAGGTTGAAATTTGCTGAGATGTCATTCGCTCTAGTTGCGCTAGCCAGACACGCAGCGCTATTCACACGTGCGGAGTTGAGCAAGGCATAGTGTGAGCGCGTGCGCCTTCATCAGTCGACGTCATTAGTAGCCACTGCGATCTTCGTCGCCAATGTAGTTTGTCTCTACTGCAGCATAAACTCCTCGCCCAGCGATCAATTACCCTTATCTTGCATCATTCGAGCTTCATTATATTAATGAAGATTTATTAATATTCTAATCATTTGTTTTTGTCATTCTCGAATGGAGCATTATTTCCTTGCCACAAATTTCGGCATTAATGACAGAGAGAGAGAGAGAGAACTTTATTGAGAAAGAATAGTGTTATGGGGGGTGTCGGTATGTTGGTCTTCAGTTCAGGACTCCAGCGGCCAGCGCCCCCCACCGGGCCTGTTCCAGGACGTCCAATAGACCCTCTTCCGGATTCAGTTGCCAACACTGATACATTATTCTCTCCCGCACAGTCACTATATTACTCTATGGGCTGTCCGCCATTAGATCGTCTGTGCGTGCGGGCCAGTGTGTTCGCTGGTCGCTTGGGTGGCACGCAGCGGCAGCATGTCTTGGTCCAAGAGCTTCGCTTTCGTACCGATAAGCGGTGATAAAGGCAAAATGAAGGCCTATCGAACGTCGAAAAGAGCCTGAAACTACAATGCCCAACGCAGATATAAGTTCGCCGCAGAAAGCTACGTCGAGTGCTCGACGATCAAAACGCGTTCATTTACAACGCAGTAAGTATCCTCGCTAGCCTTCTCTTTGCGCTTGCTTGCTGGCGTTTTTGTTGAACGATACAACGACCGTTCATAAGACACACAGGCCTACGCGAAGTGACATTTTGTCATACGGAAGAAAAACTTGTAGCTCGATATCACAGCTGTAACGCATGTTTGCGCCTATGCTGGGGAGAGCGGCGAGAGCAGGAGTTAACTAGCCGTTTTTACTTCAATGTAGTGATTCCAGGGTCTTGCGCGAACGCGTCAAGCGCTTCAGGGTCCGAAACAAGGCTGCACTACCCTATGTTGTGTCCGCCCTGCTGACGCACAATGGTGTTGTGAAAGAGTGTGCATGCGAATACCCTACTAGTGAGAATGGCGCATGTCACCATGTCATGCTGTTGAAAACCCTGGTGATGCCTTTTAGTAACGCGTATGCACCGGATCCTGGGGGATGCTGGCTTCTAGCGTCGACGATATTGACTGGAGAGCCACACAGCTGGACAGTATTTCTTACCTGCTCCAATCGCGACTTTATGAAGCCAAGAAAAGGCGGAGGAGCGTAGAACATGTCACGAAAGCTGCAAGGCTGTTAGCAAGAGAGATGGCTTCACACACTGCGAATCCACTTCTGGAACACTGGAAGTCTGTAACACTAAAGAAAGCGTGCAGTTTGTTCGGTGAGACATGCGAAGGCAGCCTCTTGTGGGGTGAGAAACAACTTGTGCTACATGACTTTACTCCCTATTTATTCCCAGAAATTCAGGTTTGGGGCGACTACGGAGTTGACAGCAATGCGGCCTGTTTTTTTTTTTTCAGGACACGTAAACACTCCTGTGTCATGCATGGGCCTGCCGCCATTGCAGCAGGCTGTAATCGAGGCAAGCACATGCATGCATATAGTATGCTGGCATTAAGCATGGAAGCAGAAAACGCGAGAAATTTGTGCACGAATTTCACTTCTGTACGTCATCCACCTACGTATGACGTAGGTGGAACGTGCTGCATAACTTGTGTTAATTGACCCGCTTTACACGTTTAGAACGCATTTCGCTTTGTTTAGCAACCGAACAGTAATATTTACAAAAACATGTTGACTGTGGCTGTGTCCTTTTTCTTTGCGTGAACACCAATATATGCTGCCCCTTTATATGCAGAATTTTTTTATGTCTGTTGATGAAGCTCGCCGGCTTGAGCAGACCTTTTGCCAGCAGAGCCTGTAGTATGAAGTTCTGTAGCATGGAATGGAGTCACGAAACGCGAGAACAGTGTGCACGACTTCGAAGTAGTGCCTGTGTGTTTTCAATCATCTGTCTTGCTACATGCCGTATACATTACTTGAGTTAACTAGACTTCTACGATTTCAAGACACCTTTCGCCCTGCTTAGCAAACGAACACTAATATTAGTTTACAAAACTACGTTGATTGGGATTATATCAGCTTTCCATGTGTTAACTCTAACACGAGCTGCCCCTTTCCGGCACCCATGCTGTCTGTTGATAAAGCACGACAGCTTGAAGAGAACTCTCGCCAGCAGAGCCAAAGTGCGACATGGAAAGCTTTTAGCAAAAGCCGCTTGACTGCTTCCAATTTTGATGTTGCTTTTACGCGTGACAACTGGACAGAGAAAGGCCTGCACAACCTCATAAAAGACCGATATTTGTCTAGGGCAAGGGTCATCCAGTAAGTACAGGTTCAAAAACATTTTTTTTGGCCAAGTTGGTTCATAACAAAGCGTACAGGCCAGGCACTTCCTATAGACTATGTTGTTTACATCGGCTATGGATACTCTTGGTTCCAGTAAGTCTCAGTGCCTACGAGTGGTTTGCGCCAAATGAATGCGCGGGTACAATGTTATCAACAGGTTTCACGAGTGCATCTGTTGTCATACAGTGTTAAAGAAACCTTAGAAATTGGAGTACCTTTGCATATTATATTTAACATGTGTATATACACCATACGTACTGTCAAACGTCGATTGCATAACAGAATGGCAGTAAAAGAGAAAACCTACAAGCAGATATTTCTGTTTCAGGCATGGAGTTTCAAGCGGTGCCACGGCTGTTCAAAAATAGGAGACAACCCTCCGAACCCTCCGAACCGTCCCACACAAGATTCAGACCTTCCACTACAGCCTTATTGTAGATCCAGCGTGTCCAGGGCTCAGTGCAACCCCTGATCGTGTGGTGTAAGACCCAGAGGAAGAGAATCCTCGTGACATTGCCGAAATGAAGTGCCCGTATTTAAAGAAAGGCCTGAAAGTACCAAGCACTGAAGGTTCATGTTTTGTGAAAGGCAGCTACAGCATATGCAGTGTACAAGATAAAATGCACTCACTATTACGACTAGCAGGTTCTCGACCGGATGGCCCTTTCAGGGCTTACTTAAACTGACTTTGTCGTATATGCTCGAGAATATTTAGCGATTGAAAAAAGTAGATTCAATGAAACTGAATGGCAGAAACGTAAAAAAAAAGGTTAGACAGCTTTTATTTACCAACACTTTGCCGTAATTGGCAAAAATCTCACGCAATACAGATTATATATCTTGAATTGAAGAGATTACAAAATCAATGACAGTTTATGTATTTTTATTAGCACTGTGATCCAATTTACAGTGGCATTGTGATACAATGTGACTGTCAGTGGGATCACTTGGAAGATTGTTGCTGCTGCAGATCCTAGGTTGCTATTAAATGAGTTTTAAAATTGCCTAATAAATCAAAGAAGGCCCCAATTTTATTGATTGCTGCGATAGACAGTGGGATGGTCCTATCGAAAATATGAAATGCCTTAATACGTTGAACGCGGCGCTCGAAATATGTTCTGGGACTTGAAATTTCCCCTGTTTCTCTAGCCTCTTCTTCAGTCGATTGCTGTCTCTGAAGAAAAGGAGAAATGTTCAAAGCAACTGCATTTGCATTGAGCAGGTCCTGTATCTTAAAGCCCTTGCCGGCCATACGGAACGCCAGGCTCAAGTCCGACTTTAAGAAAAAATCGTATTTTTTTCAGCAACCTCCTTGCCTGACACCGATTCTGTAAATAATTTTGCCAAAAACGTGATCGTTCCGTCAGGTGAAAGGACAATGAGGCTCTTCTTTTGTATTAGCTGACTAGCAGGTTGAGTATGTCGTCGACTGAAGGGCCAGAGATCTTGGCACTACGCATCTCACTTCCATCGCGTTGACTTCCGTCGTGCCCCTGTTAGGTATCGCTGTTTAAAAACGGCTGGCATGGCCTCGTCAACTCTTCTTCTAGTCAGCCAAAGGTTAATATTGCGAACATGTGAATAAACAAAGTTGATCCATGGGGTACATATTCTGGATACTGTAGCAACGGACAGCCTGAACCAATAGTATAGGTCCTTTTCTAAGGGCCCAAGGCGCAACCTGACAAGAACAAGAAAAAATGGTACCTCACAAACATTGTGTGTCGGCTTCCTGAATTACTTGGACAACTTCAATAGCTCCTCGGCCACAGTTTTATATTTTCACACTCCCACTGGCGTTTATCAAACGAAAGAAGCTCATAAATGATTCAAAATTTGGAAGCCCAGTGTAGAAACTAACGTCCTCAGGGCTGTGCTTGAAGCATTCGACAGAAAATCACAGGCTTTTATGCAGTTCAAGGTTTGTTTTGCATATCGACCATTTCATGCTCTCATTGAGCTTTATAAAGCATGCCATTAGCCGACTTTACTTTTTTAGTTCCAGTTTACAAGGCTCTCTCCAGTTGATGTATGCGCATTTCGAACACAGAAAGCTGCTTTTCGAGCATCGACGCTCTCGCTGCACATGCACAATCACACTCTTCGTGGCCTTGAAGGTAGATAGCAGTGGTTCACGTCGAAACTCGTCGCGCTCTATGGCGTCCATAGTTTCAACAGCTGCTGAAGAATCCTGTGACGGGTTGACGCCGCTACTGCCATAAAGCGACGGTTGTGATGCGAGCACGGAGGTTCTGGCCTGGCCGAAGGCGGAAAGCACCTTTCTTTTCGAGACACTCTGCTGTCGGTCTTTGGGCTTCTTTCTTGCTGGGGACTTGGGTTTTCCAATCGCAAACGCGCTGGGCACGGCGTCAAGCCGGAGGTAACGCTCATCGCCGACTACATTCGGCTAGTAGCTGTAAGCGGTAAGCACACTTACGTGTGTTTTGTTACGTCAAAGCACTTTCCTTCATCGCGCTTAATGACTATGATCCATTTTTTCTTGAGATGCGGAACCTTGAGAAAATAGAACAACGACACCTGCAAGACAATAAAAACGATGTAAGACTCACAAAAGAGATGCAACGAATAGGAAACAAAATGCGTACACACGCAGACTTGCCTTCAAGCCGTTGTCGTCCAGAACTCCTCGCTGGCTGCAAGGTGGCGCCCAGTAATGGAAAGGCATGTTACCGAATGATGGGGAGAACCGGATTCAGTGGAAATCCGTTGAACAGGCGAACTAAAGCTACGGCGCTTAGGATAGTTTTGTTCACGGATCCGCTTCGCCAGTCCCCGGAGACAGCAAGGTCGCACAACTAGTGGTGGCGTTTCCTAGTTCCTATTGATATGAATAGTTGGCGCAGAATTCGGAAAGCGGTCTGCTGAGGAGACTACTGGTTATCTTGTCTGCGGAGTAAATGAGGCTGGTATGTCCTGTTTTTTTTTTTCTCCTGATATCAACTCCAGGCGTTGGTGTACTGGTCCACAAAGCCCATTTGTTGTCTATTACCGTTACTCCCATCATTGTTCATCTTATGGCTAATGAAATCATCTGCCATTTTTCTTAAGCTCCTTTGCTGTTGCTCTATATTCCAGCCGCACAGGTGAATGACATTTGTACAATGCAAGGATTGCACGGTGTTCTTCTTGTTCCCTTCTTAGGCGCACCTTTATGTATACATGAATAACAATGGTTTCGTAAAGGCTACTCAACAATATACCATAATCACACTATCAATCTGGTGATAGGGAAATGTGCGGAATATAACCAACCCTAATATATAGCTTTCATTCATTACGAGAAAGTGTTTGATTCAGTCGAAACCTCAGCAGTCATGGAGGCATTACGGAATCAGAGTGTAGACGAGCCGTATGTAAAAAGACTGAAAGATATCTATAGCGGCTCCACAGCCACCGTAGTATTCCATAAAGAAAGCAACAAAATCCCAATAAAGAAAGGCGTCAGGCAGGGAGATACGATCTCTCCAATGCTATTCACAGCGTGTTTACAGGAGGTTTTCAGAAACCTCGATTGGGAAGAATTGGAGATAAGAGGTAAGGGAGAATACCTTAGTAACTTGCAATTCGCTGATGACATTGCCTTGCTTAGGAACTCAGGGGACCAATTGCAATGCATGCTCACTGACCCAGAGAGGCAAAGCAGAAGAGGGGGTCTAAAAATTAATCTGCAGAAAACTAAAGTAACGTTCAATAGTCTCGGAAGAGAACAGCAGTTTACGATAGGTAGTGGGGCACTGGAAGTGGTAAAGGAATACACCTGCTTGAGGCAGGCAGTGATCGTGGATCCGGATCATGAGACTGAAACAACCAGAAGAATAAGAATCGGCTGGGGTGAGTTTGGCAGGCATTATCAGATCATGAAGAACAGGTTAACATTATCCCTCAAGAGAAATGTGTAAAACACCTGTGTCTTACTAGTACTCACCTACGGGGCAGAAATCAGGAGGCTTACGAAAAGGGTTCTAGTTAAATTGAGAACGACGCAACGACCTATGGAAAAAAGAATGATGGCTGTACCGTTAAGGAATAAGAAAAGAGCAGATTGGATGAGGGAACAAACGCGAGTTAATGACATCTTAGTTGAAATCAAGAAAAAGAAATGGGCATGGGCCGGACATGTAATGAGGAGGGAAGATAACCGATGGTCATTAGGGATTACGGACTGGATTCCTAGAGAAGGGAAGCGTAGCAGGGGGTGGCAGAAAGTTAGGTGGGCGGATGAGATTAAGAAGTTTTCGGGGACAACATGGCCACAATGAATACATGACCGGCGTAGTTGGAGAAGTACGGGAGATGCCTTTGCCCTTCAGTGGGCGTAGCGAGGCTGATGATGATGATTATGAATAACAATGGATAGTTTCTGAATCTTGAAAACGCCTTTTATTTGTCCCTCTCATGCTTTTTTGGGGAGGAATATGTGCTCTAGATTACCTATGGATAATCCTTACGATATTCATTTATATTTGCTATGTTGTGCTGTCATGCAATGCTCTCATGACTGCAGGTGTCTCTACTTGATCAAATGTATTTTCGTAATTGATGAATTCTGTATCAAGGCCGCTCAATGTGTACGCTTCTTTTGGAATGGCTGCGTTGGCTAGGGATGTTGAAACAGAGATATTGGTCACATTTCTCAGACTTACTAATTTCGTGATTGATAACAAGGGCATGACGCTCAGTTGAATACCTTTTTGTGATCGTCACCATAATGAGTATCTCAACCAATGCCTAAAGAAAGCTAGCACGTCTTTCATTTGCCTATTATTTCGCGTTCAAGTCGAAGTTCTTTTTTATTCCGGAAAGAATCAATTATCTTGAAGGCTAAAAGCTGCTCTAGACAGGTTGACTGCGTCCCCGAAGAACGTCGCGGTGGCAGCCTACTGCGGTTATTGTACAACTATAAATAACCAACAAATGAAAACAAGAGGCCAGAAGTACAATGGATGTTAGTACTTACTGTGGCGACAATATGGCATTCAAAATGCAATGCGCTGTTTATTGTCTAATGTCACAAAGTGTAGGTAAGTTTATAATTTTGACCTACTCGCTGTAGAGTGATTCGGTAACACAACAGCATCAAGCAGGGCCAGAAAGACCGAGAGGCTTTGCCAACAAAGCTCCGCATCAAAATAATAAAAATTTTAATGTTAAATGTGTAAGGTTTTGCGTGGCAAAACCACAATATGACTATGAAGCACATCATAGAGGGAAAATCGGGTTGATTTTGACCACCAGCTCTTTTCCAACAGGACTATATATATATATATATATATATATCAATGAGAAGAAAGGGGGTTAACCGAAGGGCCCGATTTTTATTACTCATATCATAAGAAGCCAACAAACACTGACACCAAGGACAACATAGGGGAAATTACTTGTGCTTAATAAGTGAAGTAATGAAACGATAAATAATGGAAATTAAAGTGGATGAAAAAACAACTTCCCGCAGGTGGGAACCGAACCCACAACCAGTTGCCTTCACCCAAAAAAGATCACGTTTTCGTGACGCCTGCGGCATGAAGGACGTTCCACGTCCGCCGCCAAGGTCTGTGAGTGGCGGCGCTGGCTAACAATCCCAGCGTTCTACTAGGACACATAAATACCCAAGAAAGTGGATGGGAAAACAGCGCCGCGGTAGCTCAATTGGTAGAGCATCGCACGCGAAATGCGAAGGTTGTGGGTTCGGTTCCCACCTGCGGCAAGTTGTTTTTTCATCCACTTTAATTTCCATTATTTATCGTTTCATTACTTCACTTATTAAGCACAAGTAATTTCCCCTATGTTGTCCTTGGTGTCAGTGTTTGTTGGCTTCTTATGATATGAGTGTATATATATATATATATATAAAGTAAAGGATCTTTTCGCATGTCGCCCTCATCGACGCTCGGCCGCGATGGCCGTGATCGAACCGGCGACCTAGAGCATAAAGCTCCACGCCAAAGCCACAGAGCTTCCGCGGCGACAACATCCTTCTGGCTGTCGCCTAATGAGGCGGCTGCTTTCTTTAACAAAGTATACGCGACAGTATAGCTTATGCGTATAAATCCGTTGAGATCACCAGAACTGCTGAGTGTATCCTATTCTCTAATGTTTCCGTAAAACATCTCGACAAGAAAATTCAGTGCCCTTCCACTCTCTGAAGAAGGATGACCAGGGAAGCTGTGTATGTGGGCTACTTAATGGCGAACTGCACCTACGCCGCATCTCGGCCTGGCGTTGCACTATCTTCGGGATCGGCCCACGTAATGGAACTACTTAACGCCTGCTTCACCTCCGCTACGGGTCGGACTGGCATTGCACTATCTCCGGGATCCACCTGCGTATGACCAGTTTTTGCTTACCACGCCAACGACACGAAAATTTCCTTGGACGGTAGAGGCATACAGCTTCGCTGTAAAAAAAACAATGAGCGGGCAACTCACCTTCAGATTCACATTAGTGACGTTCTCAAAGAGCTCATCAGAGCAGTCGAGCAAGGGCGCCCTGCGTATTATGCCGGCACAGTGCACGACGATGCTGAGGGGTACCGCGGATGCTTTTCTGATGCCTTCGAAAAGATGCTCCACGGAGGAGGTGTCGCCCACGTCCACGTACATGGCATGGTGCTTATTGTCCCCTGCACAGCGCCACGTCAGAAGAAAGACGAGGTTGGACTTTTCAATCGGAGCAAGAAAATGAGCAGGCAGCAATCGAAGAAACTGAAAACATTTCCTCAGGAAAGAGCATTCATGGCTATCCGGGCCTCAGTTAAATTCGTAAAGTATATGCTGTGAGCTTACAGCCGCGTGCGCCAGATCCTGACTGTCACTTGTGTAGTTTTTTTTCCGTAATTCACTTTGCTGATAATGAGCGAACTCCAGATTCGTGTGTGAGAAAGGAGAATTTCTGCAAACCACACTCCGGGTGTCCTCATTGACGTCCAATGGGATATTTGTTTGAACGGTCTTTAAACAATATCTGTAGGACAATTGTTGCCGTGAGCGATCATGTCAAACGTTTACGCTGGCAAGGATATTTTGGGAAGAACGCATTTATCATACTGCCACATGTTTGTGCGTGTGTGTGTATTTTACGAAGAGCCTTATTGTGACATTACAGTTTACAAGGTTCGTCATAAAAAATTGTGGGAAGGCTTCTAGAGTAACGAGCCCTTTTGCAGTGCATTCTGTGTCAAAGCTCACGACGAATATGACCACAAATAGTCCTCAGGAATACGTTGCTGCACAAGAATTTTCTTCCATCAAGAATGCGCACTTCCATCTAGTAGCTTTCGGCCCTTTGCAGTTACTTTCTAATGATAAAAACAAATATCTAAGAAACTTACAAAGGCAGAAAGAAACTGCCAGTGCATCCATATTTGTCTTCAATATGATCAGCGACTTTGGCGTGAATACCAATCAACTTTTTTTATTGGTGCGTGACCGCTGTTTTATATGCTGGTTATTATGGAGCAGAATTCAATGCCCAGCTTCAGGTTCCCAGTCACCCAAGTTGGCCTTAAAATTTTGAACTCAGTTTCTTGATGGCAGCAGCCTAATTCTCTACCCAAATATTATTTATTTATGCGGAAATACCTTACAGGCGCCATGTGTAGCGTTGAATAAGGGCGGCATTAATAATAGAAAGAAAACAAAAAGAACTGCAAAAATATCAAAGCATAGCATAAGTAAATACAGCACCACGCGAAGACAAGAGAATCGCACAAATGTTTACAAAAAATACCTGTTAAACAATATTACAAATTTAGATATTAAAATATGTGTGGTATTTCATGTGAATCCGCAGATAAAAGAATTAGAATAGAGGGCAACCGCATAATTTAGCACGCACATTTCTCGCGAACAGAATTAAACATTCGCCATATCAAAAAGCGCCATATCAAAAGCATTAAAAATCTACCATGATGTTGCATGGTAGTAAGTAGCATGGCATACAGAATGGCACTATTGCTTAGGTAGAAAATGCAGTTTGAGGTGTCACCAAAATTAATATTTGTCCGCCTGTGCGACAGGTTGATGAATCCATCGTTACATACATACGGGCAAAGTATAAGTCATTGCACACTCGTCGTTATGAGCAAAATGCACGTTACAATGCTAAGGGTGACGACTTGATTTGATTAACGCATTTATGAAGCACGGAAAGGAGAGCTACCTTGCGGCAGCCACTTGGCGTAAGAAGCAAAAGATCAAATTAGATTCAAGTGAGGATCAATTGGCGGTTTTAATTGAGGCAAATAAATCGACCAGTTTGATTTGAAATAGTATCGAACATGCCGATTAAGTAGTTATAATGGAGAGACCATACCAGGAATGCAAACTAGAGCTGCGTACGGACAAATGTTAGGAATACTGATTATGCTAGACGAAAATTTATACAGGTTGAGACGAATGTACCCTACTGGTTTTGAATCTTTTCGCGCCCAGAGTTGTCATATGAGAGGCTGAGGACAGGTTTGGCCTGAGATGAACGCCTGACATTTGCATAGTGAAGCCCGCGGTTCTATATTTGTACTTATAAAGTAAAAATAATGTGCTCTAACGTTTCTGTAATGAAGTATATTACGTTGCATCTAAACATTTCTGTCACCCTATCAACAATAATATTCGTAATATCCCGCCAACACGAAAACGAACAGGAGAAAGGGGGAGAGGGAGGGTATGGCGATATAGCAAGCATTTCTATATATCACTTGCTGTCAGCTCCCATCTTTTAGTTTAAGATACACTTCCGTATAATTTTAACAATGGCTAATAATATACAACTACCAAAAACAATGGACGCAGCACAGTAGCAGGAGCAAACTTGGAACAACAGAGAATGAATTGACACATTAATTTTCAACCACAGCCTCTCCTTCAATGCTTTATTATTGCACAGTTCGC
The DNA here is from genome assembly GCF_050947875.1 of Dermacentor variabilis. Lineage (NCBI taxonomy): Eukaryota > Metazoa > Arthropoda > Arachnida > Ixodida > Ixodidae > Dermacentor > Dermacentor variabilis. The sequence goes on from NC_134574.1 coordinate 68,317,489, forward strand.
CAGCTTGAGGAATTGTCTGCACAAACTTACTCGAAGAAAACACCCATCTCACATCATTTCACGAGTAAAGGGGTTCGAAGCAATTATACAGATCCCACTGTATCGACACTGTGGGAATCGACATAAGCGAAGCTTTGTGAACTGTTTGCATTCATTGACAATATTTGGCAATGGTGTTGACGGTCTACGAAAGCCGCGATGCAATGTTAAATATTATCTTGAGTGCACTACTTGTGTTTGTCTACCTAATAGGCAGAACACATAGCGAGATGCGTTTTCTCGATTTCATCGCACCACCTAGTCTTATGCCGTCCTCGACTGCGCTTCCCTTCTCTTGATATCCATTCCGTAGCCCAAATGGTCCAACGGTTGTCTAACCTGCGCATTACATCACCTGCACAGCTACATTTTTTTTCTATTATGGTCAATTAGTGTGTCGGCTATACCCGTTTGCTCTCTCATCCAAACCACTGTCTTTCTGTTTTTTAACGCTATGACTACCATGCTTCGTTACACCGCTCTTTGCGCGCTCCATAACTTGTTCTCAAGCTTCTTTGTCAGTCTCCAAGTCTGTGCCCCATACGTCAGCACCATTAAAATGAACTGATTGTACGTCTTCCTTTGGAATGATAATGGCAAGCTTCTAGTCAGGAGCTGACAATGTCTGCCGTATGCGATTCAACCCATTTTTATTCTTGTATGATTTTCCTTGTCATGATCAGGGTTTCTTGTGATTAATCGACCTCGGTAAACGTACTCCTTCACCGACTGTAGACGCTGACTGGCGATCCTGAATTCTTGTTCTCTTGCCCGATTATTCATCATTATCTTTGTCTTCTGCATAATAATCTTCAACCCCACTCTTACGCTCTTGTGTTAAGGTCCTCCATCATTTGTTGCAACACGTCTGCAGTGTTGCTGAATAGAACAATGGCATCGGCAAATCGAAGCTTGCTGAGATATTCGCCGCCGATCTTACTCCTAAGCATTCCCAGTTTAATAGCTTGAATGCCTTCAATGATTTTTTTACAGTTTGTTCGCAACTGTTGCCTTGCCTAGTGGTAGGGTTCTTGCATTGAAAAGACCCCAAAAAAACACGCTTTCTGACGCCGCTTTTCCTTAACCCGCTATCATCCCATGTATTCAAGCTCCCGTGATCCAAGAGCGGCTAATATTAGCCCATTTCGTCAGGGCATTGGCTTTACAGATTCCCTCTCTTCTTTCTACCATACTATCTCCCCTCTGAGTACAAAAGCAAGTCCTGCAGCTTTCAATGCTTTTTCCGCGTGCTAACACGTAATTACAGACGTCCAGAGGCAATTGTGACAAGGACCGGAGAGCTCCAGAGGGTCTGCTGGAAAGTGCTCACCAATGCCTCTCCTGCATTTCTACCATGTACAGTCACCTGCAAAAGTTTACGAGACGCGGGATGTGCGAAAGAGCCAAATTTTCACGAAGCCTGTGCACGTAGGCTCTAATTAAGAGCTTTGATTCGTAGCACTACTTACGAACTACACTGTAATTCATTAAATTAGAAGTGCTACGCCTTAACAGAGCACAAATCCGCAGTTGTCGTGAAAGCCGCGCCCCGTAAACTTTTGCGGGTGACTGTACGTTATGTTTGCGATGATGGTCTATCGGCATCCCCTGTGAAACGATGCGATGACATGTAGTAGCCAAGCCGGATTGAGTTATTCGGTTGTACTATACACGTTTTTCGTTCCAATATTTTGTATACATCTTCCCAACATTTTTACCCTTTCTCAAAACTTCTCTTTCTACCTAGTACCGCCACCTATGCCTGTAATGGGTTCGGTCAAATCAATCGGTTCGGTGATTTTTTTGCCGCAATACTTGTAACAAGTCTTTCTAATCTCGACTGCTTTCCGGTTGATGCTTCCGCCCGCTTTAAGTTCAAGCTGTTCTGGAAGGTGCACGTTGCCTGCAGGTCTCACTGAGTGAATTCTTACCCCATTTCATGAGCATGTCCTGAGTGGTCTCTGAATTTATTCTGCTGTGTGCCTATGCCTCATTTCCTTGAGAATATTTCCTCCGATATGTTTTCCTCCGATATGTAAGTTGATCGGCCTATAATTTTTCAGGTTTTTGGCGTCCCGTTTCTTATGGAATAGGATTATGTTAGCGTTCATCCAAGATTCCGGTGCGCTCGAGGTCATGAGGCATTGCGTGCACAGGGTGGCCAGTTTTTCTTGAACAATCGGCCCACCATCCTTCAACAAATCTGCTGTTACCTGATCCTCCCCAGTTTCATTCCCCCTTTGCATAGCTCCCAAGGTTTTCTTTACTTCTTCTCGCATTCCTTGTGGGATTTCAAATTCCTCTAGACTATTCTCTCTTCCATTATCTTCTTGTGTGCCACTGGCACTGCATAAACCTCTATAGAACTCCTCAGCCACTTCACCTACCTCATCCAATTAGTAATGATATTTCTGGCTTTGTCTCTTAACAAATACATTTGATTCTTGCCTGTTCCTAGTTTCATCTTCACTGCTTTTAGGCTTCCTCCGTTCCTGAGGGCATGTTAACTTCTATCCATATTATGCTTCCTTATGTCAGCTGCATTACGCTAGTTGATTAATTTCGAAAGTTCTGCCAATTCTATTCTATCTGTAGGGTTAGAGGCTTTTATACATTGGCGTTTCTTGATAACATCTTGAGTTAAAGCCGAATACCTGTTCTATAGCTGGACGCAGAATTACTCTATTTTCCCTCCTCAGGTCTAGGCTAGTTAGAGTTCTTACCATCCTAGTGCCACTGCAGCTCACCTTGCCGAATACGTCCACATCTTGTATGATGCCAGGGTTAGCGCAGAGTATAAGGTCTATTTTATTTCTAGTCTCACCAGTCGGGCTCCTCCACCTACTCTTTCGTCTATCCCGCTTGCGGAAGAAGGTATTCATTATCCGCATATTATTCTGTTTTGCAAACTCTACTAAAAACTCTCCCCTGCTATTCCTCGAGCCTATGCGATATTCCCCCACTGAAGTCTCTAGCCTGCTTCTTGCGCACAATCTGGCATTGAGGTGACCCGTCAGTATAGTGTATTTTGTTTTGACTTTACTCATCGCCGATTCCACGTCGTCATAGAAGCTTTCGACTTCCTGGTCATCATGACTGGATGTAGGGGCGTAGACTTCTACGACCTTCAATTTGTACCTGTTATTAAGTTTCACAAGAAGACGTGCCCCTCTCTAGTTAATGCTATAGAATTCCTGTATGTTACCAGCTATATCCTTATTATTCACGAATCCGACTCCTAGTTGTCTCTCCGCTAAACCCCGGTAGCACAGGACGTGCCCGCTTTTTAGCACTGTATATGCTTCTTTTGTTCTCCTACCTTCATTGAGCCCTGTTAAATCCCATTTAGTGCCATCTCATTCTTCCAATAGCACTGCTAGAGTCGTCTCACTAGATAACGTTCTGGCGTCAAACGTTGCCATGTTCAGATTCCAATGGCGGCCTGTCCGGAACCAGGGATTCTTAGCACCCTCTGCTGCGTCACAGGTCTGACCGCCACCGTGGTGCTTCGCAGCTGCTAGGGACTGAAAGCCGGGGTTTCAATGTTGTATTCATATAGGCGGTTGCGGCCTAGTGCTGCACCAGGGTGTCGAATACTCCTCTGGTGAGGGAGTCCGTTAGCGGTTCTGGTCACCGAGATCAGGCCGCACTCCAGGCCTGCCTATACAATTTTATCAGCACGCGGATCTTCTCAATCCGGTAGAAAATTGCGCGGCAGTGGGATTCAAACCACGGTCCTCTTGCACGCGAGGCGGATGCTCTACCACTAAGCCACCGCTGCACCACCGCTGCAACCAGCGGGCCCCAAATAGCTGGGCACTTTTCTTTATGTTATAATAAAGATTTTCTCGTCTTTTTCTCGTTTCGTACTATTGTAAATCTCCATGGTCTTTTTTGTTTGCATTTGTTGCACTCAATTCGCTGTCTCTGTTTCTCACACTTCCTTTTCATGACTCCTGGTTCCCTGTTTACTGTTTCAGTTACACAGTACTCTGTGACCAATTTTCTCGACCTCTTCCTCCATTCTCTGTGCACACTTTATAGGCACTCGTGAACTTTTGCCGCCCATTTATTATGTTCTATGCTGCTGAGTCTACCTTGAAAACTAATTTTTCTGTGCGCTTTTCTGACTTCAAGGGAGGGCCAACCCACGTTACCCTGCACCGCCTCATTTCTGGTTTTACCGTGGGCTGCCAAAGCCAACCGGCCTACCTATAGATCTTGGTTGACTTCCAATCCAGGCAAGACATCCCACTTTGAGCATAGGACTGACATTTCCGAACGCTATTGATGGTACCATTACTGCTTTCCAGATTTCATGCACCAGGTCATACATATTGTGGCCCCAAATCGTCATTGCTGCATTTCGCCTCCATTTCGTTCTGAAAATAGATTGATTGGTGCTTGAGTACGTCTCTATTCGCTTATCTATATGCCGAGCTTTTTATGTCGCTTGACGATGGGCGGACGTACCGTTGAACTGATGCCCCATTATTGCTCGTCTCCTCATTAAAGATCCTAATTCCCGATTTGTCTGCGCCGCACATAAGGCTAGACTTGTCGCGGTGTTGCCGCACATATTCGCAAGTGTCTGTAAGTCTCTTGCATTATCTGCTAATATCACTGTGTCACCCTAATACATCTGTCCTGAGGCGTTATAACTTTGCGATCTTATTATTTAATTTTGATTCATTTTTCGAAATTCTGATCCTATTGGCTCGTGTTCGGCGTTAGTATATCTCAAAAATTTTACGGTTAAGTTTTTATGATCGCTACTAAGGCTACTTTTTGTGTTCTTCAACTATCATTTGGTCTAGTCGTTTCTAGACCGTTTCTGAGACTAAGCTGGAGTCGATACCTGACTGCCTGTTTCCGCGTTCAGACGTCACCTGTCAATGACACTTATCTTCCTGCCAACTACTGTAAGGTTGTGTTTATCGCACCGACCCAGCTCTAGAGAGCCGTTGTAATCAATATAACAGTCTATATCCTGCCTGTGAGCATTCATATACCTTTATAATACCACCTGGCCCGATTTAATGAACTCATTACATTCCTTCTAACGCAATCAATCAATCCTCTATTTTTTCTCTTCTATCGCTACCTGCTCATAGGTAAGCTACCCAAAGCCACGTCTTTCTGATGATGATGATGATGTGTGGTGTTTTATGGCGCAAGGGCCAGGTTTGGCCAAAGAGCGCCATGACAAGTGGTAGTGTTAACGATGTATTATGGAAGATGTGACTTGGCTGTAAAGTGGCCTAAAAATAGTCGCTGTAAAGTGCGTAAAATCTACGTGTTATAAAATTATGGCGATGACTAATGACGAATACTATGAACATTAAAATCCATCGTAGAAGAATGATGCAATATTTAAAATATGCGAGAAGTTAAATTGCTTGCAGCACTACTGCCTCGCCAGAGCCCTTGAACCACAAGGGCCTAGAGGCATGTGCTATTCAAAATAATTATCGCAGCGGCATCCTCTGAAAAGAGGAAGCGCTACGAACGTGTGGGGCTAATAACATGCAATACAACATCTTTCAAAAAATCTAGGACGGCGTTGGTGTCAAAGAGTTGTTCTGGACCAAGTAACATAACAGGATGAAGGGGGATGTGCTGCCGGTATGCTAAGAGGAAATGTTTCTTTCTGTCAGATTCGGCTTCCCGACACTCCAGTATGACGTGGAGGACGGTCAGCCTCTCCCCGCATCTACCACAGGTTGGAGGCTCGTTTCCCGTGAGTAAAAAGTTATGTGTGCCAAAAGTGTGTCCTATTCTTAGACGACAGAATAGGACCTCTGTGCAGCGGGATTTTGTTACAGAGGCCAGAAACCTAATTGTGGCTTTATTACATGCAGTTTATTATTTGTTTCCAGGTCCCACAAGCGTTGCCAGTAGTTTCGCAGTTTTCTTCTTAAGAAAGGCTTCAGGTCTGTGACAGAGACCGAAGCAGTAGGATTAACTGCATGCACTGAAACTGATGCGGCCATCTGGTCCGCTAGAACGTTACCCTCGATGCCCCTATGTCCAGGCACCCAGCATATGATCACATGTTGGTTAGATATATATGCTTTGCAGAGGACAGAGTAGAGTTCATTAATTACCGGATTTTTGTGGTTACAAAATGACATCAAGGCCTTTACAACACTAAGGGAGTCCGTATATATAATTGATTTCTGGAGTTTTGATTTCTTTATATGCTTTACAACCGACAACAGTGCGTAGGCCTCAGCCGTAAAGATACTGGTATCCGGATGTAGTACGTCGGATTCCGAGAAGGATGGACCGACGGCTGCATAGGACACCCCGTCGTGTGACTTTGATGCGTCTGTGTAGAACTCCGTGCAGGAGTATTTGTGCTGGAGTTCCCGGAAATGCATTTGGAATTCAATCTCTGGAGCATGCTTTGTGACTTGCAGAAAAGATATATCGTATTGTATGAGCTGCCACTCCCAAGGAGGTAGCAGCTTGGCTGGATGCATTAGGCGGAGTTCGAGGAGTGGGACATGCATTTGATTACTAAGCTCCCTCAAACGCAGCAAGAAAGGCTGTCTTATGGAGGGACGATTATGAAAGAGTGTAGCATATGTCATATCGTTAATGGTACTATAACACGGATGTTGAGGATTAGAGTGGACTTTCAGAAAATATGTTTGGCTGATGTATGTTCTCTGGAGTTGAAGTGACCACTCATTTGATTCTGCATATAGACTTTCAATGGGACTTGTTCTGAAAGCTCCAGTGGCCAGTCGGATTCCTAGATGGTGGACCGCATCTAGCATCTTTAGCGCGCTCGGGGCTGCAGAATGATAGATCACGTCACTGTAGTCCAACCGTGATCGAATGAGGCTCTTGTAAAGATTCACTAAACATTTCCTGTCGCTGCCCCATGTTGTGTGGGATAACACTTTAAGTAAGTTCGTTTTTTTAAGCATTTGACCTTGAGGTACTTTATGTGTGCAATAAAAGTTAATTTAGAATCAAGTATGATGCCTAAGAACTTGTGTTCTTTGTTCACAGGAATTCGCTGACCATACATCTCGATACTGGGTTCTGCAATGAGCCCTCTCTTTCTTGTGAAAAGCACAAAAGAACTTTTGTTGGGGTTCACTTTAAATCCGTTTTCGTCTGCCCACTTGGAAACATTGTTCAAGCCCTGTTGTACCTGTCTCTCACATACTGCGAGGTTCCAGGATTTGAAGCCTATTTGTATATCGTCTACGTATACGGAATAAAAAATGGCCGGTGGCAGTGAAGCACGCAGCGTGTTCATCTTAACGATAAAGGGAGTGCAGCTGAGCACGCCTCCCTGGGGTACACCAGTTTCCTGCGTAAAAGGACGTGACAGTGCATTACCGACTTTTACTCGGAAGGTACGATTTGACAAATAGCTTTCAATTGTGTTCAGCATATTTCCACGGATGCCAATTTCTGACAGGTCTCGCAAGATCCCGTAACGCCATGCCGTGTCATATGCCTTCTCCATATCGAGGAATATCGATAGGAAAAACTGTTTATGTATAAATGCATCGCGGATATTTCCTTCAATGCGCACAAGATGATCGGTTGTCGACCGCCCTTCTCGGAATCTACATTGATAAGGATCGAGCATATTGTTGAGCTCAAGGAAATGTATAAGTCTGCGATTTATCATTTTTTCAAAAAACTTACACAGACAATTAGTTAGAGCTACCGGACGGTAACTTGCCGCCAAGGAAGGGTATTTTCCGTGCTTCAGAACAGGAACCACAATCGCTTCTTTCCATGTGGATGGGAGGTATCCGGAAGCCCAAATAGTGTTGAATAGTGTAAGTAGTGTAACTTGTGTGTCAGTATGTAGGTTTCTGATCATGTCATGCATGACTCTGTCAGGTCCCGGTGCAGTACTATTGCATGTGTTCAAGGCAGCTCTGAACTCGGCAATACTGAAAGGGCGGTTATACGGTTCATTCTGCCTGGATTTTCGTATGATTGGCTTACCTTCTATTATTTCTTTATGTTTAAGAAAGGACTGGGAATAATTGATTGAGCTCGACACACGCTCAAAGTGCTCCCCAAGTGAATCTGCCTGGTCTTGCAGGGTTTCGCCTTGTGTGTTTACCAAAGGGAGGGAGTATGTTTGTCGCCCTTTTATCCTACTAACCCTGTTCCAGACTTTGGCCTCATCTGTATACGAGTTGATATCCGATAAAAACGTTTGCCAACTCCCTCTCCTGGCCTGTCGGTGGGTTCGCCTGCCTTGGGATTTCACTTTTTTAAAGTTTATAAGATTCTCCGCAGCGGGAGAGGCGCGTAGCTACCCCCACGCGTTTTTTGTTTCATACGAGCGATCCTACAATCGTCGTTCCACCACGGGACACGCCGTTTACATGCCTAGCCATTTACTTGTGATATGCATTTAGATGCGGCATCTATTATCAAGGCTGTAAAATACTCCACAGCAGCATCAATTTCTAACGAGGAGATGTCATGCCATGAGATACCTGTAAGGGTTCGAAATTTATCCCAATCAGCTGTCTCAATCTTCCACCGAGGTGCCTGTGGTGGATATTCGTTTTCTTTAGGTGTTCGTATTAGTATGGGGAAGTGATCGCTTCCGTAAGGGTTCTTTGTAACTTCTCATTCGAGTTCAGGCAGAATAGAAGGAGAAACTATGCTGAGATCGATTGAAGAAAAGGTTCCGTTTGCTAGAGAGTAATATGTGGGTTCCTTCTTATTCAGAAGGCACGCACCACAAGAAAAAAGGAACTGTTCAACAAGACGACCTCGCGCATCTATACGAGAGTCGACCCACAGGGAGGTGTGCGCATTGAAATCACCAAGAACAACATATGGTTCTGGCAATTCGTCTATAAATGACTGAAATTCGTGTTTGTTTAATTTGTAGTGTGGGGGTACGTAAATCGAGCAAATCGTGACGAGTTTATATAGGAGAACAACTCGAACCGCCACTGCTTCAAGGGGCGTTTGTAGCTGTAAACGCTGACATGAAATGCTTTTATGAATAAAAATGGCAACACCGCCTGATGATACGACAGCATCATCGCGATCTTTGCGAAACTTGACATACGGTCGGAGAAAGTTTGTGTGTTGTGGTTTTAAGTGTCTTTCCTGTAGACACAGCACTTTTGGATTGTGCTTTTGGATAAGTTCTTGCACGTCATCAAGGATCCTAAGAAGACCTCTGACCTTCCATTGAATTATTGGTGTATCCATGTTGGAAGTAAATAGGTGCTGTGTATACGAAAACAATAGTAATATTTACAGAGATTTCAGAGATTAGGTTCCAGAGCTCTTTCGAGGCCCTGTAACCAGGGTTTTGCTCTTTTTGAAGCATTCGAGGGAATCTCGCCGCTCCTTAGGCACTTGATGCGCCTTGAGGATAGGTGTAGTGTCCATTGCCTCTCGTGAGGCGCCGGACACGTGCTCTTGCGAGCGAGAAGTTTCCCGAGAGAGTCCCGCCTTGGAGGGCAAGGCCCCTGCGCCCACCAGCCCGGAGGTCGATGGGGTTCCCTTGAGGGATTTGACTGCGCCGGCTGTTGCCAGCGCTGGAAGAGGCCGGGGGGGTTGGGGCAGTCTCGGCTGCGCCAACCTTCGGGGTTGATTATCCCTTCTGCTCGGTTGGTGGAGCAGCACTAGCTGCGACCACCGTGGGGGCAGATGGCGTAACTGCCGACTCACTACTTGTGGGTCGGACAGCCGCCGGAGGCCGTTGTGGCGCTGCCCCCTGACGCGCCACATCGGCAAAGCTTTTCTTTGGCAGGTATGCTACCCGCCTTCGTGCCTCTTTGAACGATATATTCTCTTTTACTTTTATCGCAACAATTTCTTTTTCCTTCTTCCAGGAGGGGCACGACCGCGAGTACGCGGCGTGATCCCCGTCAGAGTTTACACAGTGGAGAGAGTTCTTACAAGCTTCAGTGGCGTGTTCAACGGCACTACATTTCGCACATGTTTGGCGGCCCCGGCAGCTCTGCGAACTGTGGCCGAAACGCTGGCATTTGAAACATCTTAGGGGATTCGACACATATTTGTCTGACACGGAGCTTGATGTACCCGGCCTCCACAGACTCGGGCAGAATACTTGAAGCAAATGTGAGTATTAGGTGCTTTGTTTGAATTTCTTTTCCATCCCTTCTCATCTTAATTCTTCTCACATTGACAACATTCTGATCACTGAAGCCCTCCAGGAGCTCAGCCTCTGTCAGCTGGAGCAAATCGTCATCCGAAACAACGCCGCGGGTGGTGGTGAGAGTGCGGTGTGGAGTTACTGTCAGTGGGACATCTCCAAATGATACTAGACTGGGAAACTTTTCGTACTGTTTCTGATCATGGAGCTCTAACAGGAGATCACCACTTGCCAGCCTTGATACCTTGTAGCCTGGGCCAAGGACGTCAGTTAAGGACTTGGAAACTAGAAAAGGGGAAATGTTTCGTAGTTGTTTATCGGATTTTTCTGAGTGGATGTGATGACCCACTGATGGGCAAAGGTTCGTGTTCTCAATGGTTCGGTTGGTTCTCTTAGGCGGAGCCTCCGAGAACCCAATTGAGGACAAAGCCGTTGGTTTGGACGCACACACAAAGACTTTTAATCAAACAAAAAAAGGCAAAAAGTAAATAGAAAGGAACAGAAAGCATGCATAAAATAAACACTCAAGAAAACATTGCGGTAAGGGACACACTTAGGGCTTTAACGAGGGTGCTAGTCCGGGCTTGCCACGAGGGCGGGGACGCGTCGCAGTCTCGACACGGCAACGCGGCGACAAGCAAGCAGAACGGGTGGCGCCGGTCTCACCAAAGGTTGCGGCGTAGGCTGACTGACCGGGCGCCGGGAGCGCGCCAGCTCTGGCGAGGCGAGGTAACGCTGGCGGCTGGGTGGCAGGAGTGGATGGCGGCGGCGTTCTGGCCGGGCAGAGAGCTCGGGCCCGTAGCCCGACTGCTCCCCTCTCGCTCACGGGCACGGAAGCTCGAACGCCGGCCTCGGGCAGCAGGCGGCACGGCAGACGGGGGTGGCGTTCTGGCCGGGCAGCTGGCGTAGAACTCGGGCCCGAAGCCCGACTGTTCCCGTCCTGCCCACTGGCGCAAAAGCTCACCGGCCTTGAGGAGCTGACGGCACGCTCAGGTAGACGGGCGACGCACAGGAACAGGTTGGCAGGAGGCCCCAGTCGGGTGAAGTCCTGGTGGGCTCGGGTCCGGAACCCGACGGCCCGTCTTCAACGCCCGCTCCGGTGGTTGACCTCCTCCTGCCGTCGTTTCCTGGGACTCTCCTGGCGTCTCCCCGGCGTCTCCCTGCGTGTCCTCTTGCGTGTCGCCCCCGTTCTGCCAGCGCACCACGCTTTTTGTCGTGGTCTGGCCGATTTGGCATTTACTGATTGGCTGCCCGACGCCCCGTGGTCTTTCCTCATTGGTTGCTTTTTTTCTTTTGTTGTCTTTCCTGCGCCGCGCGTTCACGTGCCGGGCGCTCTTCGGCGTCGTCGTTTTTCCTCCTTCCAGCTCGGCGCGCGTGCACTCCGCGTCGTCTGCTCTCGACCGTCCCGAGCCCCGCACCACGTCGCGCACCACACATCACAGTGGATCACATGGTAGCGTGGAAAGTTTGGTCTTTGACGTCCAAGGAACTGGAAAACTTCATCGGTGCGCCCTCTTCTGTGAGGGCGATCAGGAAACGGTGGGAAGGAGCTAGCCATACGGGAATTGAATTTTCGGCGATAACGCCAGCCACCCACCATGGAGCCCTACAAGGGGACGCTACAGGGACTGTATGTACAGGTCCTGTAAACGCCAGCTGTACGTCATCACTATAACCAAATATGAAATAACCTAGGTTGGCTATTCACACAAGGTTAACCCTTGCTGCCTGGAAAATTGGAAGTAAAAAGAAGCCAGGAGAAGACAGGAAAGATGAAAAGTCAGAGAAAGACGAAGGCTGGAGGGAGAGAGAAAGAAAAAGGCAACTACCGATTTCCCCCGGGTGGGTCAGTCCGGGGGTGCCGTCTACGTGAAGCCGAGGCCAAAGAGGTGTGTTGCCGCCGCCGGGGGGCCGTAAAGGTCCAAACAGCCGGCATTGGCTCAACCCCCAGGATCCCCTTTTCCCCGGACACGGCTAAGCCGGGCACGGCTACACGCGGGAGGGGCTAACCCTCGTGTGCTCGGGTACGTGGTGTCGCAACACACCAAACGCCTGCTTACGCAGACGCCCCTGCGGGGCCACGTCTTTCTGATTTCACCACTGCCACTAATCCATAAACGACTCTACATGCCTCATGTACTCTTTGCCACTTTATAACCCGCCACTTTAACATTCTTAAGCGTCCGCCTTTTTTTGACCCCGTCATCCTATTGCACCCCTCCCATACGAAATCGCCAATAACAGGCGGTTGCGCCAAATTTCGTAGATGCGTTCCGCTCAAAACTTCGTCTTTAAGGTGCGTTTAGATTTCCAGCAATTGCTCCTGCTTGCAACCACCCTGCATGTTTATGTAACAAATTTTCACCATCTCTATATTTATCGTTTGTGTGTCTTTCCTCAACTCTGTGTGGTCTAATTATGCTCCTTGCTGGCGCATTGTTACAATGAATACTTTATCTTCCTTCCTGATTGCCTTGGGCCAGCCAAAGAAAGCTGCTGGCCGTGCCGCGAATCGACGTCCAACCTGTTTTACGACACTATCACTAAAACGTATACCGTATCGCCGAAAAGCGGCTTCGTCGCCATCTCGTGGCGTCTCTCAAATGATGTTAATGGCCGTAAAATTAGTTGGCTTAGCTAGCGTCGAAGCTTTCCTGTGTACTGCACGCACTGCTATTTCAATTGCGTACCCCTGCCTTTCAATCTCTGGCACCGTGCACACTGCGATTTGCATTTCCTTTCAAACATTCCGCAGATCGCTTCGCCGTTCCGTGTCCCCCGTTCTTTGAGTACGCCAATCACTCTGCCCATTATTACCACTGGGCGCCTCTCCTCCGTTGTTTCCCAAATGTGTTCCTTGGCTTTCGCAATCATTCCCTAATTAGTTTCCCTGGAAGAGCGCTAATCAGAACTTGTTAGCCTGCACCTACGCTGTCCATTATCATCGGTCCTACTTTTCGCATGTTTGAATCCTCTGCACAGACCACTGGACACATAATTTCCTCCTCGCTGCCTAAAGCTCCACCTGAAGCCATGATGCCCTCAATCCCTGTCTCACCCTCAGCTGTCGCTTTGTTGCTTTCTTCCTCCGCTGGCAAGCCAGTGGTAGCCCCTTCGTGAACATCACAGACGTTTCCGCCATTGCTTTCCGGTGTAGTTTCGATTTCGTTATCTGTTCTCGCTTCGAAGGAAGCCCCGTTCGTGGTGCTCGCATCGACGCGTTCACCATTTCTTTGCAGAACAGTGACCCTCGGCTTCATTCATTTTACACGTTCCAGACGTTATACACGCCCTCAACCACACCATGATGCGGCGCGCAAGGCGGCGGCGGCTGCAGCAGCAGCCACTGCAGCACTTCGAAAAGTCGAAGGAAGAAGCAAATAAAGTTACGTTTAATAACGCTTAACGACCAACGAGCGAATATTTTTCAAAACCGGTATAAATTATTTGGGAAACTTGACGCAACATTAGTAAAATTGTGAGACGAGCTTAGGTTGGCAAAGACTTCAAGAAGCTGGTGGGGTTGGCAAGACCGATTTGAAACTTGTGAGTGGCATGTGCCAGGTGTTGGCCAAGTCAAGAATGTTTTTAAGGTCATATTGAAGAATGAGATGGACTGCAAGACCGCAAATTGGTTTGACGGTATTTTATATAGTGATCGGCAAAAACACGCGCGCAGGATGAGATGTTATTGGAGAAAGCGTTGATGAAAATTAAGAACAGCAAGGGTCCTAGTACAATTCCCGGCACTGCACCAGAAATAAGATATGTAAGGGACGACTGAAATTTGTTTCAAAGCGCGGATTTCAGAAGAATAGTATGAAAGTTATGGATGTTATATAGCCTGAAAGAGTCTATGTTTAAAGTGGATAAATAGGAGATGGTGCGGCAGTTAGCTGTGGAATCGAAGGTCTTGAAAAAGACGCGAAAAATGTAATGTGTTTGAAGACTACGATTCACGTGAGAAAAGTCACAAGCCTTCCGGGCACATGCAGCCCAGTCTCAGCGTAAGCCGGAGGATCGGCTCAACAGGAGCTCCATTTTCGGAACGACGCACTACGGGGTCTTCGCAGCGAAGTGTCTTCGCGTAATTTTTCACGAGAACAATCTGAACTGTCCGGCCGGCGTCGACGGCGAGCTGGAACTTGTCCTGCTCTCTGCAGAGTGATCTGCTGAGCCCGATGTTGCCTGGGTGTGGCGGCGTGTGTACGTAGACGATTCGCTTCTTCAACGGCGGTTCAACCTGTCGAGGAGGCGCCATAACGTGTTGCACCGAACAGTAAACACTGACACACAGACTACGCAGCCTGCATATCACATCCGTGGACTCGTGGCACAGTACGTTGCTCTTGTTGATCATGACAGTAATGAAGGTTTTGATAATGAAGTGATCATGATGATAGCGAAGTATAATAAAGGTCTAGCCTAGCCTACTTGAGTTAACCAGCTCCAGGTACGTGCAGCATGCAAGTGCTGTATACAGCAGCTGCATGTGGGGACACCTGGAGGAACATCGTGATACAAGCAATGTAGCGCAGTACGGACGAGGGACAAGTCGAGACGCGACAAAGCGCTTGTCCTCCCTGGACTTGTCCCTTGTCCTTACTGCGCTATGTTACCTGTATCACGATGAAAAACCGGCCTGCCCAAATCTATTCCCTCTTGGTGGAACATAACGGAACTGCATTGCAAAGCTTGCACGTATCGACGCTAGGTGGTCCGCAAGTCGCATCTAGTGTCAAAGAGCACAATACGATGCTAATGATTATGACGATAATTTATAGGAATTCCCTTTGAAACCGGACAGTGACAATCAGCCACGTAGCCTGCTTGAACTAATCCGGTATGAAGTACGTGTTTTTTATTGCATCTATATTTAAACACCTGCCTTCTTTTTGTTCCTCGAGACTTGTGTGTCTACCTCGTATCGCTACCTATGCAACTCCTGCATGGCGTGCCACCTGGTGTAACAACATACATCTGCAATGCAAACGGCGCATGTATTGACGCTGCGCGGCGCGCATCTCGCATTGCTAGGCATGCGGCACGATATGATGCTAATGACGTTTATGATGATGATGACTTTTTTTGTGTTTCGCGGGCATCCTCAGTAAGCTGAAAAACACTCGCACTTAATAGGCAGAAAGTTAGAAACTGCCTATTCGGACGTTTTGCAAAGCGCTCTACAACATTCTAATTAGAATACTTTGATTAAATTCATTGCTTCGGAACTTCGTTAATTATTCTTGAATAAATATCCAATTAAGCAAAATACAAAAATAGCGCGTCACAGTACACAAAAAGTGGGCGACATGCATTTAATCGCGTCGGCTTAGAGTACATCGGCATATTTTTATACACGTGCTAAAGTTAGCTGAAGCATCCTGTATATTGTAATGTTTGGAGTCGGGCATGAAATAGATGGTAAGTGGCCCATGCCGTCGTACAACTGAACCACGCTGCGGGCGTTGTTGAAGGGAGATACTTTTTCTCATCGAGAATGAGGAATATGGGATTTATTTACTGTGTCTACATGAAAAAGTTACAGTTGATCAGACTAACATGACTGAAAGAGGAATGCACACTCAGGAGCCGCTCCTTAAATACACTCTGTCCTCCCAAGATCCCTAGTGAGGGAAAATGGTTGTTAGACCAAACTGAGCGTCCAAAGTCATCGTAGCCGACCAGCCTTTGAGGGGGAGGGTTTACGCACTCACTTCCGCACAGGTTGCATGTATCACGCTGATGTGAGTGGGTTCTCGCAGACACGGTGCTGCCCCGAGCAGGCGCCTCTTTATCCCAGAGTCGACTCCGCAGACAATGGCCGCCGCGTCTGTCCATTGACTGACGACTTCTAAGCTGCGTGAGACGGCACCGCAAAGTACTTTTCAGGGGCTCCCCTGCTCCAAACAGACCGTGCGGGTGACGGCGTACACACTAACAATACGTGCTCCGCCGCCGCGGCCACAGTGGCGCCGATGTACTGTTGACTCGGCGCATTGCCGTCCTTTCAAAGCGAGTCGTCGCAGCAGACATGGTGGCGCCTTTCCGTCGATGCCTTCCCCGAAGATCGCCAGCCTACGCAGGTCGAACGTTACAATATACATCAATAAATCGATTGAGGTAAAACGCCCCACAGCTTCGCTGCTCCCCCTTCTTCTCAGAGTGGAAGGGCTGATGACTTTTTCTTGCATTTTTGTGTAAACTTCATTTTCTTCTGCGAACCAACTTTAACTGACTTGTACCACCACCCGCGCATCTGCTACTTGGCGTTCTACCTGGTGTAATAACATGCAAGAGCAATGCAATATGTACACGCATCGACATTACGCGGCGCGCATGTCACATCGCGTGCTTTCACGCGCGCTAGGACGTGTTCATTGGGCATTTCCCGCTTCATGCTAGCAAACATTGGCGTGGCCCAGGGTTTAAATAGCTGATTTCCACGCAGCAGACCCAGGTTTCATTCTGGCGGAGGCGGACACCATCACCAAACGAAATGGCTGTTGGAATGAGCCTACAACAGCTTACGCTGTGACATACGTCAGTAGTTAGTTCTTGTGACTGCGTCTCCCACGACAATCCTTTCCTGAAGCCATGCTCGTTAGAAAAGAACAAATGTATTTCATTCCATTTGACCACATCTTTGAGATACCATGATATGTTGAGAATTTGCTTGCTAATGAAAATGGATAGTAGTTTTCGGGGGAGGCTTACTGCCACATTTATACATAGGTACAACTTTAGCAATTTCCGAGTCAAAGGCGTGCTGGCCTGATGATAATTCCTCGCAGAAAATATGATGCATAATTTTGCTAGATACTGAAATTGTATTCTTTAAACAGTAAGACGCTTGAAATCGATGCTTTAAGAAGTGGGTATATTATATGTATTAATCAGACGTGACATATAAACAAGCAGGCCTAAATATGATATATAATAATGACACTTGAATTATGAGTATTAATGAGGAAGACATAACAATGAACGACCGTGCACTACTCAGTGACGACACGTTAGCGCGAAAGAGTTTAGGTGCGGATAGAAAGACAAATTGATTGTAAGGCAATAAATCGCCTTGTCGGCAGGAGGCATAATGAAAAGGAGAACAGAGAAACGCGGACAAAAAATTAAATGGCTTAAAACACTTCAAGACGTTTCGGCTTCTGTACGCAGCTGGAAGTTTATTGCTTGTTTAGTACACATCGCTGGACGCACCACGACGCTATTCGGACGTGGTTTATGCTCGCAGGGGAATGTAAAAGTGGATCTCGCTTTGCTGCAGGACCGACTAAGCGGAGCGCGATGATGCGTCCCCTACGCGTCGTAGTTTCGACGGCCAAACCGCGCAGTTTCGTACAACAATTACTGCAGGGAACTTTAGCGCTCGTGTCCACGGGAGCGTACATCGCGCAAGTTCAGCCAGCACGGGAATTATGGAAAGCACATGGCTTTGGCTAAACTTTGTCTTTCTGGCTTCAAACGGCTTCATCGCTTTTTGAACTCGTCATTTTCAACATACTGTGTAATAACAAATCAAGTAAACATTATTAAAGCTGTCCGACGGCAGGATTCGAGAATAGGACCTCTAGTACGGAATCCCGACGTTGAAACCGTTACGCCATGGACGCATGCATCGATACGCGGCTATTAACCCAAAACATGACGACGCCATAACCCTTGTTGATAGCACCGATACCGCAATTCCCCCTGCCGATTGCGCATCTGTATTAAATGACGTTTTTATGCGTAACTTTTCAAAACACGCTCATGTAACACGTCCAACTACACTATCTTACGACTACGCCGCAATGCACCCTTTACTAATCGAGCCCGTTAGCATAGAAAAAATAGTCGCCTCATTGAAACTCTCATCCGCTCCTGGCTGTGACTTAATTAACGCAATGTTTCTAAAAAACACTATTACATATTGTTCCATTATTCTTGCAAAGATTTTCCAGCAATCACTGGACAAAGATTCACTGCCTGCTGAGTGGAAGGTGGGGAAGCTGATTCCACTCTAAAAAACAGGTACTGAAAATTCCCCACCGAACTATCTGCCTATTTCCTTAAGCAGTATACTATTCATAATTATCGAGCATATTCTGTTTTCTCATATTGCCAACTTCTTAGAAGAAAACTCCTTTTTTTCTGAGTTTCAACACGGCTCCCGCGAAACATATTCATGTGACACCCAACTAGTATGATTCACGCATAAACTAAACCTATTGTTTGACCGCTCTTCAGTTGCAGATCTAATTTTTTTGGACTTCGCAAAAGCGTTCGACAAAGTGTGCCACAGCTTATTAATCTACAAACTGCAACAACTAAACCTTGACCCTAAAATTTTGTACTGGCTTCAGGCTTTCCTCACCCACCGTTCACAGTTTGTTTCAGCTAACGAAGTAACCTCTAATCTGAGTCCTGTTTATTCAGGTGTACCACAAGGCTCCGTGCTTGGACCCCTCCTATTTCTCATATATATAAACGACTTACCTTCGTTTGTTGCATCTCAAATTCACCTATTTGCTGACGACTGCGTAATGTACACCGAAATAACTCGCGACGAGGATGTAACCAGGCTTAAGAGGAAGCTTTAGCTCGGGCCCAACTCCGACGCGGCCTATTCAAATACATGTAAAACGCAAAAACGTTTTTCTGAGATAACCCCTGCACCGATTTTGATGAAATATGTTGCATTTGAAAGAGAAAGTTAAATTCTAGTGACTGTTGGAAGCGGAATTTCGATTTAGGGCTTAAATTTTCTTAACACGTTTTTCAAATATTTGACCTTTTGAAAAAAATAGAAGTACGAAGTTTACAAATTCATAGCTCTGCATCAAGAACTGATATCGCGGTTCTGTAAACGGCATCCATTAGATCATTGAAAGGGGACAAATTCAGTATGTCATTTTACATCTTACGTGATATTGTTACGTTGGTTACAACGGTTTTGCAAACGTTGTATGTCCCTATGATTAAATTTTTTTATATTCATGTGTAACATACCAATTTTGTCCGCTTTAGATGTACTATTAGATGCAATTCACAGAATTGTGATATCATGTTTCATTGCTGAGTTACAGAGTTGTAAACTTGATAGTTTCGTTTTTTGAAATTTTTCGATTTTTGCCAATTTTTAATAAAAAATTCATGATCTAACTCAAAAATTCGAAACCAACAGTCACTAGATTTTGAGTTTTTCTTGTAAATGCAACAAACCTCGTCAAATTTGGTGCGGTGGTTGCTGAGAAAAACGAATTCTCCTTTTATATGTATTTAGATAGGAGCCCCCGAGCTAAAGCTTCCGCTTAAAGCTGACCTTAACGCCGTTTCTGCGTGGTGCAATTCTTAGTAATGGAACTAAATGTTAACAAGTGTAAATTCATGCGTGTATCTCGAACTACCAGTGAACCAACCACCTGTGTACTCCCTTAATAGCGCTCCGTTAGAATGGGTAACAACTTACAAGTACGTTGGCCTTCACATCACCTCTTTTCTTACTTGGAATACCCACATCACCCATATAATAAGTAACGCTAACAGAATGCTAGGTTACTTACGACGCAACTTTTCCAAAGCACCTTCTTCCTTAAAATTAATCCTCTATAAAACTCTAATACGACCTAAATTTCAGTATGCTGCTTCAATCTGGGATCCAGGTCAAGTAAACCTAATGCGCTCACTGGAAATGGTTCAGAATAACTGTACTCGTTTCATTCTTTCTAACTATAATAGAACCGCGAGTATCAGTGCCATGAAATCCAGCCTTAACCTACCGTCCTTGTCATCACGTCGAAAAATGTTCCGTTTGTGCCTTTTTCATAAATTATTTCATCACCCGCGGCTACGCAACAAACTTATTTCTCTGCCTCCGTGTGTATCGCCCAGACTAGATCACATTCATAAGGTCGGCATTTCATTTTGCAGATCCAACGCTTTTTTGCAGTCATTTGTACTGCGCACTTCCAATGAGTGGAATCGGCTCCCCGCCTCGATGGCCACTATCGAAGATCACCAATTATTCAAAAATGCCATTTCACTGTATAACTAGGAACCTTTTTCTTCACATTGTTCAACCTGACCTCACAAACGCCATAGCTAACATTGTATATCTAGGTGCCATTTGGTAAATAGTTTTGTATATACATGTATATATATAATTTTCTGCACTAGTAACTCCTGTTTGATGAATTTACCCGTGTTGCCTGTAACTACTCCCCTCTATAATGCCGTAATGGCCCTGAGGGTATGATAAATAAATAAATAAATAAATAAATAAATAAATAAATAAATAAATAAATAAATAGGGTGCCCTTATGAATTTCTCGCGCGCAAACAAGCGCCTTGAGACGTTTGGCGCGTTCCGATTTGGCCAGCTCGACACGCTGAACCGTTCAAATTAGAAGCAATGGTGCGTGTTTCCAGAATCTCCCGCACTTAGAAAAGTAAGACTGCTCCGAAATTTACGACAACTACGGCAGATATACGGTATAATAAAAAAAGACACTGAAGCGTCTGAATCCACAAGCACGAATTTCAGACAAATTCACGTACTTCGGATCATTGCCATGATGTTTACACGATGGCAGCGCCACAGTTCCCTCTAGCAGTTATTTCACGATATGGGCCAAACTGCATTACGCATTTCTTGACTCTCCCGCCAGCTTGTACGCCTCCACGCGTAGGCCGCGCATGCGCCGTACGCCGCGACAGCACAACGGCGGCGATGATGTCGTGAACGCGCCTCGAGCCACCGTGCAATTGCTTCGAGGTTTTGAATGGCCACCCAGAGAGACAACACAGTGACATACTGCTAAGACAACATTGCCCAAACGTAGCGCCTAATCCGAAGAACATAGCAACAGAATTGCATCTGATCCCTTCGAATACCACTTCCCAGAAACTCACGAAACGTCCCTGCAAATATCGTTTCTTTGGTTTCACTGATGTAGGCTTTACCACTTCTTTATTTTTGCACTAGCGTCGTTTTAGCCAAAGAGGCACATCCTCCATGCTAGCTCACAGTTCCGCGGGAGTAGAAGAGGCGTGTACAGGGTTCCCTCGTGGTGTTTATCATCTCAATGGCGTCAATTTTTGCAGTGACCTATTTTTGTTCCTTCCTTAGGCAACATTCGTTGGCTGTTTTTTTTATGTTTAAATACTTGGATTCTATGTTTTCTGTCAGGAAGAAACATTTCGCTCGTACTTGAAAGTACAGCGACCCGAAGAAGTCTTTTTGAGCGAGGGTATCACTAAATTCCTGCTCACTCGAACATGTTGAACATTTCGTGCAAAATGCAGTTCTGCGCTGCGCAGGCCAGGTACCGGCTGTTTGGAGATGAATAAAACGTGTGTGTTTGCGACATGTCCACCGGAGGTCAACTATGAAGTCCCGAGGAGTGCGCCGATTATCGCTCCGGCCACATGTGCCTCGCATTGTGTCATGCATCTGCTGCGTTCAGTGGCGTAGCAACAGGGGGGGGGGGGGGCGTGGGCCCCGGATGCAAGGGGTCAGTGGGGGGGGGGGTGTCATATACGTCTTGCCACACTGCCGGCTACACTTATTCCGCCGGCTACAAACGGGGGGGGGAGGGGGTGACAGAAGACCTATGGGCAGAAAGCTTGGTGGAGATTTCATCGCGATCGTCGAAAATTTTCTCATTGAAGAAGAGGGTGCGAGAGGGGCAACGTAGGGGAGGGGGATGTTCCGCGATAATTTTGGCCTCATGAATTTGGTTTTATTCGTTATAAGCCTTTTTATGTCTTAAGGAAGGCGAATGCCTCTCCCAGAGAATTGCATTTACCATCACCTTGCGCCAATCGACCTCATCTTAATCGTGCTAATTTTCTAATTTCATCATCACGGTCATGTACTAATTGTTGCCATGTTGTCCCTGCAAACTTCTTAAGCTTATCCGCCCACCTAATTTTCTGCCGCACCCTGCTACGCTTCCCTTCCCTTGGAATACAGTCCGTAACCCTTAATGACCATCGGTTATGTTCCCTCCTCATTACATGACCCGCCCGTGTCCATATCTTTTTCTTGATTTCAACTAAGATGTCATTAACTCGCACTTGCTCCCTCACCCAATCTGCTGTTTTCTTATCCGAGAACGTTACACCCATCATTCTTCTTTCCATAGCTCGTTGCGTCGTCCTCAATTTAAGTAGAACCCTTTTCGTAAGCATCCAGGTTTCTGTCGCGTACGTGAGTATTGGTAAAACACAGATCTTATACACTTTTCTCTTGTGGGATAATGGCGACCTGGTGTTTATCATCTGAGAATTCCTGCCAAACGCACCCCAGCCCATTCTTATTGTTCTGATTACTTCAGTCTCATAATCCGGATCCATAATCCTTCCCACCCTTCTGCTTTCCGTCTCCAGGTCAGTGAGCATGCATGGCAATTGGTCCCCTGAGTTCCTAAGTAAGGCAATATCATCAGCGAATCTCAAATTACAAAGGTATTCTCCATTAACTCTTATCACCAATTCTTCCTAATCCAGGTCTCTGAATACCTCCTGTAAACACGCTGTGAATAGCATAGGAGAGATCGTATCCCCCTGCGTGACGCCTTTCTTTATTGGGATTTTGTTGCTTTCTTTATGGAGGACTACGGTTGCTGTGGAGCCGGTACAGATATCTTTCAGTATCTTTACATATGGCGAGTCTACAGCTTGATTCCGTAATGCCTCCACGATTTCTGAGATTTCGACTGAATCAAACGCTTCCTCGTAATCAATAAAAGCTGTATATAAGGATTGTTTATAGCAAGGTCGCTGCAGCGCACCTTGCTGAGCAGGTCCACATCTTGTATGATACCAAGGTGAGCGCGCACAGTATGAGGTCGATTTCATTTCTAGTCTCGCCGTTCGGGCTTCTCCACGTCCACTTTCAGCTATCCCGCTTGCGGAAGGAAGTACTAATTATCCGCATATTATTCTGTTCTGCAAACTCTACTTATAAGTCTCCCCTGCTATTCCTGGAGCCTATGCGATATTCCCTCACTGACCTGTCTCCAGCTTGCTTCTTGCCTACCGTGGCATTGAAGTTGCCCTTCAGTAGAGTGTATTTTAACGCGATAGCGTTAAGGAGCTCGTGTCGCAGAAAATCCGGTGTCGTCGGCGTCGGTGTCGGTGTCGGCGTCCGCGGCGTTGGCCGTGAGCGATAAATCACGGAAGGCACTTCATAAATAAAAAGCAACTTCCAAGATGGGCTGGGTGGAAATCGAACCAGGGTCTCCGGAGTGTGAGACGGAGACGTTACCACTGAGCCACGAGTTCGATGCTTCAAAGCGGTACAAAAGCGCCTCTAGTGAACGCGGTGTTGCCTTAGATACGAGCTGTTTCTAAGGCTCAGGCGTCCGTCGCTTGCTCAGGCGCACATTTCGTTGTCGCGCCGAACGCTGCGTTGCTCGACGCTCACGGCGTCCGATGCGGGGCGCGTAGTCGGTGCGCCGTAGCCCATTGTCTTATACCCCTTGGCGGGTCCACGGGAACGCTTTCGCGTTCCACTCTTGAAGGCGAACCTTAAGCGTCCTCCAATTTTTTGTTTTCACTTTACACATCACTGATTCCACGTCTTCATAGAAGCTTTCTACTTCCTGGTCATCATGACTGGCTGTAGGGGCGTAGACTTGTACGTACTTCAATGCTATGGAGTTCCTTTATGTTATCAGCTATATCCTTATTAATCAGGAATCCGACTCCTAGTTTTCGTCTCTCCGCTAAGCCCCGGTAGCACAGGACGCGCACGCTTTTTAGCACTGTTTATGCTTCTTTCGGCCTCCTCACTTCACTGAGCTCTATGATATCCCATTTACTGCCCTATAATTCCTCCAATAGCACTTCTAGACTCGCCTCACTAGATAATGTTCTTGCAGTAAACTTTGCTAGGTTCAGATTCCAATGGCGTCCTGCTGGAACCCAGGTATTCTTAGCACCCTCTGCTGCGTCGCAGATCTGATCGCCGCCGTGGTCAGTTGCTTCGCAGCTGCTGGGGACTGAGGGCCGGGGTTTGATTGTTGTATTCATATAGGAGGTTCTTGCCAAGTACGGCACCAGGGCGGCCAGTCCTGCTCTAGTGGGGGAGTGCGCGTTACCGGTTATGGTCACCAGGATCACGCCGCACTCCAGGCCTATTTATGCAATTTTATTAACACGCGAATTTTTTTTTGATCCGGTGGAAGATTGCGCTGCACTGGGATTCGAACCACGGTCCTCTTGCACGCGAAGCGGATGCTCTCCCTCTATGCCACCACTGCACCTGCTTTTTCATAACCTCTAATTCATCTCTAAGGTACTTCTAATTTCACAGCCCCAACTAATTCACTGCCGTCCTCGACTGCCGCTTCAATGCTGTCGTCACCCAGTCTCTAACTCTAGTTGTATGAAAACATCAAACACACAAACAATGGTCACGCGAGCTTCTCTGGAAATCTCATAACAGTGTACGAGGTGAATTACCAACCATATACGGTAATACCACGTCAGCGCATCGGTTACGCCAGAGAATGCCAACAATATTAAGTATACACAGAAATAAATACTAAAACATACTATAATATCTCGCAGAATGTGCGGCAAAGGTTTTGAATGTGCACATGCAAAGTCTTTAGAGGTGTAAATATTGCTACGGCACAATATGCGCGATCAGGAAAGGCGAGCAGTGTGAAGACGACGATGACGATTAGAAGCTAGCGCGGGCTGTTGCCTCTTGGCCAAGCGCAGCATATTGCCTTGTAAATATACTTGTAAATAGCTTTTCGTCGGTGTCTTCCTACGTAACAATATAATGAGTTATTGCAATTATGTGCTGCAGAAGAGAATGTGACGTCCACTTCTGAGTGATAAGTAAAGTTGGGAGCGTGTAAAGAACCGAGTGCCGTAATTTGTTGCTACGTTTGGTACATGCCATTGTGCTGGAAACCTTCCGCTATATTTAACGAATACAAATTATTTGTAATTTTTTTCTGCAATTGACTGACACAATCCTTGTTAATGTTGCATGAAGTGCTCCATGCACGATAACAGTAGTTGAGGACACTTAAATATAAAGCATTACAAATTTATATAATTAAGGCTGAAAGCAATGGCAACAACTTCGGTAGTCTTGCTGCAATAGAACCAACATGCCTATTCTACCCTAGACGTTCGTCTAAATTCCTCTAAGCGATTTAGGAGAAAGCTTATATTTTTAATTTAGTCGATGCCATCATAACATCCTTTTCTAACGTCATTGTTTTGTCTTTAGCTTGCCATCCTACGTTTATATCTTTCCTGAGTGTTAGACCACTAGCAGTGGTCCTGTAATTAATTCGTTGAAGGCAGTATTCGCGGTGGTTACAAGGTAGGCGGCATTATTTCCCTTGAATGAAAGCGGTTGAATCGTCTGCGTAAATGATTTAATCTACGCAGACTAGATCGCTTATGTAGAGAATAAAAAAGTAGGGGTCCTGAAATGGCTTCATTGTGGGACTCCAACACTAAATGGTTTATTGTTAGACGTTATTTATACTAGTTAATTACTATGGATATAATATAATGTCATCAAGTCAAAAGATGTTCCGCAGTTGACGTAATGGGTAAATTTTTCCGTAAATGATAGTGAATAATGTCATAAAATGTTTTGATTTAGTGGATAAATATCTATCTCGAGCGTCTGCAAGCATTCTTTTTTGTTTTCCGGAATAATTTTTTTTCTAGGACTGCATATTGTGTTGGTAAGTGCTTATGAAAGGTGTGTAGACAACTGATTCCATTCTAAAGATTTTTAGGTTGGACACATAGTTTGAGACACATAATGAGCATATGAACTTTTTCTCCTTTCTGAAAAAAAAATTATGTTTGCTTAAGCGACCAACCTCTTGCGTGAAGTTTCGCTGGAGGAATGCGGAAGGTTATATGTACATGTCAGTATTGTTTTATAAGTCATGATATGTCCTATATGTCCTTAATTAGCAAAATTATTGAAAAAGTATTCCTCAAACGTACTAACAAGTACCTGGACAAATCTATGTTACTAAAGCCACACCAATTTGTTTGTCGCGCAGGTATAGTTCAACCAACTTAGCTTTACTATCATTAATCGGTTTATTAAAATCTTCCATCGACAATGGCGACTTCATTGGTTCTGTATCTTATTATTTTACTAAAGCCTTTGACACCGTTAATCATAATAGTTTATTTACGAAACTAGAATCGTTGTGTATCACTGGTCCTCCTTTAGCTTTTTTTTTGGAAAATACTTACTTGATCGCGAACAATAAGTCTGCATAGGTGGCGTTTACTCAAACGTTAAGGTAATTAATCAAGGAGTACCACAGGGATCAATACTTGACCTTTATTGTTTTGTCTCTACATTAATGATTTCCCTGATTGCATTTATCTTTGTAATATTGTCCTTTACGCTGATATTACCACTATTTCCCTGTCACACAAATCGTTAACAAAGCTAATGCCTACAAGAACAACGAATTGACCAAAGTTATTCAGTGGTGTCCTTTAAACAACCTACTTTTGAACCCGCTTAAAACTCGGCTCATAATTTTTAAATTACCTCAAAAAGTTCTCTCTTGTCTATCTGAAGTGTCCATAGGCCATCATTTAATGGCAGCGGCCGATTGTTTAACTTTCCTTGGCATAAACTTACGCTCCAACTTGAAGTTTAATGATCACATTGCTTATCATATGCAAAATACTGCTTTTGGTATAAGGTTTCTCATTAAATCTCGTCCATTTTTTTCTGTTCACGCCTTATTGTCCTTATACTTGGCCTTCATACATAGTCACCTTACATATGGCAATGCTACGTGGAGAAATAGATATAAATGTCACCTTTCGTCCGTACAGCACATTCAGAAGCAGGTCATTCGCATTATTACCAACAGTTCTTCTTACCCTAATGCTCCTCCGCCTCCTTCAGGCTATCTTTATTCTTCTTATATCTGGCTTGTTTAAATGTCATTTAGCCATCACTCTAATTAAATTACTTAACGAATAGCTCGCTTTTCAATTAATAGATTCTATGCTTCTCACAACTATCAATAGCACTTGGTTTGCCCATAATCACAACTTTCTATGACCTAAATACAACACGAATTATGACAAAATGATTTCTTCGTTCTCAGCGATTCAACTGTGGAATGACTTACCCTAAGCTCTGAAAACATCACCCTTGCATGCATTCAAATATTAACTTAAAAATTTCATTATGTGTAACTACTTGTCCTGATTAACTTACTTTGTATATAAAGTGGGTACTTCATTTACTAAATAGGTTATAACAATTTAGATTGGTTATGTGCGAATTTTTTTTCAGGTATGACTCCTTGTATAAAAATCGAATGTGTTCCTTTTCACTACTTCGTTCACTTTTTCTTTACTTATATATTGCATGATCTTACGCTGCTGTAATTACTAATCATTTTGTACCAGTCTTGTTCGTCGAGGGTCCCGCTGCAGTCGCTTGACATTGAGACCCTCGCCCGTATACTTTTAACAACCAAATATGTATCTTGAAAGAATAATAAACTGATATCGAAACTGAAACGTGCCTAACGGATTTCTTTTTCGAGTTGTCAACGTCGCAAGCAGTACTACTTTTTTACTTCTAAATAAATACATTTCACTTCAGTGACAGTTATAGGAGATACGAAAATTGATTTTTGACAAGCAGGAATATGCTAACAGAAGTTTAGGCTTACTGTAGTACTGTCAATACTAGTTTGTTTGTGCGTGTGTGTGTGTGTGTGTATATGTGCGTGTGCGTGTGCGTGTGTGTGTGTGTGTGTGTGTGTGTGTGTGTGTGTGTCTGTGTGTGTGTGTGTGTGTGTGTGTGCGTGTGTGTCTGTGTGTGTGTGTGTGTGCGTGTGTTTGGCTCGACTTCTTAAGCCAAAGCTTTGGCTTAAAAAGGCCCCGACGTTGGCACTGTCAGGCCAAGCCTTTCAGTGATATCACGGGCCCTCTGGACGGCCCTTAGTTGGTCCTGAAACAATGGGCTTTGAATCCTTTTCTCCCACTGTGTCCATTCTTAAACGAGGTTGGGGAAAGTCGCGGGACACCCCGCCAGCGTATGTCTGATTCCAATGATGTCATTACAATCGTTGCAGTCCATCTTAATCTCCCTATCCAGATGTATTTTAATAATGGCGTACGGTGTGGGATGTGTACCTGTTGGCAATAAGCGCAGTGAGACTGCCTGAGCCCTGTTCAGTTTTGAATGTGGCAATGGGAATTGTCTGCGTCCTAAATAGTAATGTTTGGTAATGTAATTGTATATTATTAAATGATCTCTAGATTCCCTGGTTTGATGGTGAACGACTCGGTTGTGACTGTCTCGGTTAGCAAGTCCTCGTGCCATGTCATGAGCAGCATCATTGAGGTTTACCCGAGTCTCGTCCACTTTCCCCATATGCAGAAGAAAGCATCGGATTTCAGTTCTCATAATGCCAATGTTTTTAAAAAGTTTAGCTGCAGCTGCAGCTAGGTAGCCTTTATCAAAACACTTTATAGCGGGTTTATAATCACTGTAAATGCAGGCCCACTTTTTACCACCTGATGGCTAGAGCGATTGCCGCTTGTTCCTCCACCATGGCGTCCTTGGTAAAAATAGTGATAGCGTCTTGCACCTTCCCTTGATAATTTGAAACAATGGCCGTATATGCTTCTTTACCTTTCACCCAGGCAACTTCAACTATAGCTGCCAGTTGGTTCTGCTGCTCTATTTCCTGCAAGCGTGATTTAGCTCTTGGCATTTTTCATTTCGACTTTATAATCTGGATGCATGTTTCTGGGGAGAGGGTTGGTTGTGATCTTGTTCCTAACGTCAGTCCTTAATTCTACTTCAGCCTCTATTGGGCTCCCTGATGTATTCAGTTCTACACCTATTGCCTTTAATATGTTCCTGCCAGCTCGTGATTTTGTCAATCTTTCGTGTTGCGCTACCTGTTGGGCCTCTGCGATTTCTTCCATTGTGTTGTTCACCCCTAGACTCATGAGTTTGGTGATTGCAGCGTTACTGGGTATCCCTAGGGCTACTTTAACGAGCTTCCTGAGCATTACATTAAGTTTGTTATGTTCTGCCTGATTCCATTTGAATAATTCAGCCAGATAAGTGAAGTGACAGAGAGCAAAGGCATGTATTAGCCTCACAGCGCTGTCTTTTCCTTAGCATCTGTGTCTATTGGTAATTCTCCTTAGCAACCTAATGACTTCATCTGTTTTATTCGAGATATGTTGTATTGTTCTATAGTTAGCGTTGTTTCCCTCTATGTGATACCCAAGAACCTTAATTTTTTCAAGTAGCCTGATTGCGGATCATCCATGAGTGCGCAAGCACACTCTTGTCTCATCTTTCGGAATGTAACCTTTTGGTTTACGACCTTGTCTGCTATGTTTATTGACCAAGAGTTTTGATTTGGCTACCTAGCATTTCAACCCCGTGTCCTTCAGTGTATTCGCTATAACATATAAACTTTCCTGTAATCTAGTCTCTGTCTGTCCTACATTACCCTTGGCACTCCATATGCTTATGTCATAGGCATACACCACTTAATGTATACCCTCAATTTTCTCGAGATTTCTTGCAACCTTGGACATTGCCAAATTGAATAGCGTGGATGAGAGCCCAGCCCCTTGTGGAGTGGCCTATTTCCCAAATTCTGAGCTTCTCATTTGAGCTCACCCAGCATGAGTTGTGCAGCTCGATTTCGAAGGAAGTGCTTAATCATGTTAAAAATTCTCTTACTTAATCCCATCTCCGAGAGGACGCCAAGTATTGCCTGATGCTTTATACGATCAAAAGCTTTTTCCACATGCAATCCCGAAAGAGCTTTCGTATCCACTGAGCTGGCCTGTATAAGATGGTGTTTTTATTATTTATTTCTTTATTTTTTATTTAACAATGTCCTTACAGGCCTCTTATGAGGCATTGGGTAAGGGGGGCGTTACAATAAAATTAACAGAGCATATAGAACTTATAAAAAACGTAACAGACATACATTATTAATTGACACTGAAAAAAAACATATGCCTATCTTATACAAGTATTAAAAGTATTGTGCAACATAACAAGGTCTGGAGTGTACATATTAGAAAAAAACAAACAATACAGTTTCTTTAATAAGCAATGAAAAATAATGTTGCCACTCCAGTACAAATACTATACAATACTAAAGAATACAAGAATAATAAGCGAAATGAGCTCACAAACAAGAGAGCACCTAACTGAAAAAAAAGAAAAAAAAGCATCGTGCACTTTATTGAAGTTACGCGGTGGAATATGAAATGACGAGCTGGCGGAATTTATCGGGATTAGGTTCGGAGACGATCAAATGAGGAAGCGCGTTCCACAATCGAATGGCACGAGGAAGCGCCGACCAGTTGAATGCATGTGTGTTCCCGTAGATGCGTGTGAAGCTGAGGTGATTATGTAATCTGCGAGATGTGAAAGGTGCGACTTCAAACCGTAAAGAAGATTTCCTATCCGCATGAACGTACTTGTGAAATAGTGATATGAGTGCAAAATCTCGTCGAGTACTTAGTGGCTGAAGTGAAATATCAAGTTTTATTTGAGAGATGCTTGAATTGTAGGTGTAGTTACGCGAGATAAACCTGGCGGCCCTATTTTGAATTGATTCTAATAAGCTGATTAGGTTGTTATGATGGGGTGACCAGATTGGGGAGGCAAATTCGAGCTGGGGGCGAACAAACGTCTGATAAGCTAGCTTACGGATGTTAGAGGGCGAATTACGTAGGTTTCGGCGTAAGTACCCCAGTGATTTTGAAGCATTAGCACATATAGTAGTAATGTGATGGGCCCAGGAAAGGCTTGGTGCGAGATTAATGCCTAAATATTTGTAGGAAGTAGCTACAGAAATTGGCTTATTATTTACGTTATATTGGAAGGAAGAGATTGAGTGTTTACGGGTGAAAGACATTACTTTGCATTGAGACGAATTAAGATTCATTAACCAAGTGTTACACCAATCGAATATGAGATCAAGGTTGTTTTGAAGATAGAGGTGGTCATCGGGGCTGGTTATAGCGCGGTAAATAATGCAGTCATCTGCGAATATTCGCACTCGGGATGTTAAGTTATTAGGAAGATCGTTAATGTATATTAAGAAAAGTAGCGGCCCAAGAACGCTACCTTGTGGCACGCCGGAAGTGACATAAGAAAGGGGCGAAGGAAGGTTGTTAACGATAGTAAATTGTCGGCAATTAGAAAGTAAGTTCCGGAGCCAAGTTAGTGTCAGTGAATCCAATCTTAGTGAATTTAACTTTGAAATTAGGCGGCAATGGGCTATGCGATCAAACGCCTTGGAAAAGTCGAGGAATATGCTATCAATCTGTACATTATGGTCCATGTCTAAATGCAGGTCAGTCGTGAATTCTAAAAGTTCTGTCTCACATGACAAACCCTTCCTGAACCCGTGCTGGTTAGCGAAAAAAAAGTTGTTTGATTCCAGATGGTTGTACATATGAGAAGCTATTATATGTTCGAGCATTTTACAACAAATACACGTGAGCGAAATTGGCCGGTAGTTATCTGGCGAGTATCTGACACCGTTTTCGAATATGGGAACTACTTTCGCAGTCTTCCAATCTGACGGGAGCGCTCCTGAAGTTAGTGACTGTTTGAGAATGTGATATAGTATTTTGCTAGAAGTCATAACGGTGCTCTTTAGTATTTTGGAATTAATCTCATCGACGCCACAAGAATTGATCAGCAGCATAGGATCCTGAGTTTACAGCCCGGGACTAGAGCCCATCAAGTTGTATGGATGGATGTCGTTCTGCTCAACGTATTTCGTGAGTCGATTTAGGATGACATGTTCAATAGCCTTGCCCAGACATGACGTTAAAGAAATAGGAAATACTAGTGCAACATTCCTTTACGCCATCGGTAAGGGATTGCTCCGGATATGTTTACCACTGTTGATGATGTGTTAAACAAATGTCTAGAGGTTCGTTTCAGTAGAGTATTCACTCTCCGTTTTCTTTAGCACCAATACCTTGAAGGAAAAGTACTGCGCATTGTACTGCGCAATTCATTTGTTAATTGATTTTGAAAACGCATAGGCGATGATACATCGATTATCGCACATGACCTAATAAACATATCGCAAATTTTTTAGGAGTTACATAGTGATCCAGGCCTTACGAATTTCAGATCCCCTTTGGCCACTCTACATTTACCCCAGTTACACAGGCTTCATTTTTTGCTGAAACATATGAGGCAAAGAAAGAGTAATTAGTTTACTGGCAGTTTTGTCTGGAGATGTATTTTTGATATAGCGACCAAGGTCATCGCCATGACACCGGACACCTGAAAACAAGGGCATATGAGCACTTTTGCTACAGAAGAGAACATAAGCGTTTGCGCTTACTGTAGGACTATTGGCAATTAATAAATGGGTGCAGTATTGCATGCTGCAAGGAACTGTTGTACGTAGAGATATGGTAATAAAACAGCCATAAGTGTGAAGAAGACTGTATAGTCCATTTTGGGGGAGCTTTTACTTAGCATATATATGTTGAGATCTCCGCCGCTCTATTAAGGTGGGATATGTAGAATAAAAGCTCTTCCGCACATAGAAGAAAGGGCCCTTTATTTCCTGACGCTGGGCGACGCAATACCTAATAAAGAACCTGACTAGAAAGAGGATAGGAATTCATGGTCATGAGACGTAAGAGAGAACTGTTCAAGACGACTAGCGCACACGTTACAAATTACGAAAGGGCTAAGGCATCCGCCCCTATGATCGCTTCTCTATTGTGTGAAACATTGGTGGTTTCGTGGTTTATAAGGAGTAGAGTGGGGCTGATACCGGTTTTATTAGATGAAAATGTAGTGTAAACTTACGTCTCCTAAAGATATTGCTATGGTTATCAAATTATTGTTTACTAATTGACAGTTTAAGTCGACAGATCTAGTAGTTACACTACGTCTTTATCTGATGAACTGAAACAAAACTTCTGCTCGTAATCTGGAACCGCTAAAGATCACCGCCCAAACACTCCGTGCAGATGGTTAACCAGCGAAGCTGAAACGTGGTTCCCGCGTTTACTACTGGGTTAATACCGACGGCTCACTAAACGACAACTTGGTAGGCTGCCGGATCCTTGGTACGCAGCTGCTGCTTGCGTTCGGCTGCATGAGCCTGTCCTTGTGCTCTGGCTGGAGCATCAGCCCGGCGTACACGAGCTCGTTCCCTGTTCTGCTCGCGGCGTTGCTTGTAGAAAGTTGTCTGCTCCTAAGGAACACCTATCAAGGTAAATATACCTGGTAGCGAAGCTTCCATAGGAGTCCATACGTTCAAAACATGGCTGTCCGTCGGTGGTTCGTGGGGCTTAGCGCCATCTGTATGTGGTGGGAACACTTCCGGCGGAAGAAAAAAATAATGTGACGCCATGTCCGTTAAAAGCAGAAGTGAGGTCATTGTGTTTTCGATGGCGCGAAATTTGTTTTGTTGGCCTGCTTTTGGAGCTATATAATCAAATGCCCCGCCATTGGACTTGATGGGCGTTTCGAGCTTTCAGCGCGGAAAGCGATGCAGGAAAAGCCAGCCGTACGGTTGTTGAAATCGCACCCCTGCACAGAACATTTGGAGGCCGACGAAAGCTTTAGGTGTAGAGTGCTGATCCTATCGTCGGACGCCAAGCTCGTCGGCCGGCGCAGTCGCACGTAAACAACTACACAATTATCTGGCGGTCGTAACTCACTACTTTTCACTGAACAGATTAAGAAGCGATGAAGCTACCCGCGTCACCAAATTCAGACGAACTTAGACAAGCAAGAAAGCACAAACTGTGAGGGGGGCTCATTTCAACAGATGAACTTTACGAGTGCGCCTTTCTGCCCATTTCAAGACGTGCATTTCATTGCGAGCACGACCCCTTATACAGTAGGTCGTGATTGCGAGTGATAATGGCGTCAACGCCCCCTGTAACGATGGGCGCTGAAAATAAATGCATTTATTAATAATAATAAAATTGAATAAACTTGTATTTTCTTAACTCGTCACGAATACATATAGAATTGACAAGGAATTTTATTTTCACTGAATGAATCTGTGTCTCGCTTGAATTAAAACACGCTTATTGCTTTCCCAATGTTTGTTCCCTCCAAACATAGTCGCGCTTCAATCGCTGCTCCCATAACCGCCCTTGCTGATGTCGGCGACAATCTATACTGAACCACTTTTCGCCCAAAGCTTCGCGACCTAGTTGGATTGACCTTGTACCTATGATGCGCGGCCTACCCATTTCAGGGCCGGAGAAACTGCCGCGCATGCGCTCGGATGCGACGGAGAGCAATGACGTCACTGCTGGCGCAGCTAATCCAACGTCACCTTGATGGCACAGGGCCCTTTCACTCCGATCCATGACGTCATGTTACCTGGCCCGACTGCCATACAATCTAATGGGGATGCTCCCAAGTAGGCAACATTGATTTTGACCTCACCTCTTTCATCACACCAGCACTGTCCATAGAAATTTCATGCCAGGCAGTGTGACGTCACACATCGGGGTAAAAAGGCCTTCTGCTATTCAGGTCGTGTTTGCTAATCATGCGCCTCTTTTAAACTCTTTTTGTTTTTTCGCATGCGCATCGGGTTACGCCACAGTAGTTTTCGGCGTACAGGTGACGGACAGATGGTTGGACGGACGAATCCGCTAGCCATATACGGCTTCACTGTAAAAATCACAACGATCTATCCAGTTAAGTCCGCCGTTAAAGGTCAGTTGAAGATTTCATCGGCTGTGCGCGCTCCCCGTAACCTTTTCTTTCGAGAAAAAAAAAGAACTCCGAACCCTATCGTCATCGAAGATGAGGCTAAGTCAGCGCGTATTTTTCGCCCAACGAGTGGGATGAAAGTTGTATTTCTTTACTCACCGCGCAGAGAATCGGCAACTTTTCGTGCGGCCTCAAAATTCTTGTCGGCCGCCACCACGACCACGCCCTCAGCGGCCAGGACATGACAGACGGCCTCACCGATGCCGCTGGCTGCTCCAGTGACCAACGCCAGCCGACCAATGAACGATGCGCCTGCCGCAGTCATGTCGCTCTACAGTCGGCGTGCACAAAATTCTGCTGGCTGCGTTCTCGGCAAGAGTTAAATACAGTCGTCCTAAAATGGGATTCTGTGACGCGTGCATGAAATGTTCCGTGCTACGGTTAATAGGTCGAAAGCGTCGGGATAGTTTCCGCTCGGGCAGCTGCTGAACATCTCTTGTCCTTGCGGGCTTAATAAATTTACCAAAACTAACCCGTGCATTGCCGAACAACGCGGGTGAGTATTATTTGGCAGGTCTTTGGCCTAGATAAGCCTGCAAGGACAAAGAACATATGTTTTATGTCGCTCGGATGCGGGGCTTTTTTATTATGGAATAACCCAGGCACTACATTGGCCCGCTTAAAGCCCTGTAATATCTCGCCCCTTAACAATCAGCAAAGCAATCCAAAGTTTATTTGAGTTACTGTGATGTTAAAATGAAAGCCCTTTTAAATTGTCCCCTGGATATCAATGTTCATACTGAAACATTTATATAAAAATGGCCAGATGTGTTCTCGCATCGGCCGGAGCAGTCGCAAACACTGGCGCTACGGCGCGTGTGATGAAAGTTTCAAAGTTTATTCAGCATAAATAACGTATGCAACTACGAAATACATACTTTTCGGACCCAACAAATTTGTTTAAGGGTCCCTACCATTTGTTATCAGGAAAAGGCACTTCTATGACAGCTGCTTTCTTATACTGCAAAATCACCTGAAACAGCAATAGGTGAAATAAGCAAAACAAGAAAATACAGCAGTAGGGAAGGTTTCACTCATGAGATACATTTTTCTAACAATTCTATTTTTTTTTACATCATCGAAAACATCGGCAGAGGAAAAGAAAAAAGTGAGGATGTGTGCAAGCATGCGCTGTGCTACACATTGTCACTAAGGGAATTGTTTAATTGTTTAAGAAGTGTAGGCAATGTTATTAGAGCGGTTAGGCTTCTATCAAGCCTATTCCAAACTGAGGTGCCTGTAAATTATAGTGTAGAGCAACCGTAATTAGTATTTACCTTACGCAGTGAAAAACAACCATAAAAATGCGTTCCCAACATTCCGAAGTGAGCGACCGAGCGACACTGTTGTCAAGCCTAGTTCTTGATTAACGATTTGATGCATGACTGAGGCGATGTTGTATGTTGTTAAATCGTAAACGTTGAGGATGTTTAGGGTTTTAAATTATTCTTCACTTTTCATGTGCGTATTCTGGAGGGCTATGATGCAAATAGCTCTTTTTTGAAGTCTAAACACCGGTGGTGCTATTTCTTGCATAAACGTCGTAACCTATCTGAATGCTTTGCTACAGAGAAAATAATCAGTGGCCGTCATAAGGAGGTTGTCGATCTCCCACGCAGGAGCCCTATCATTCAGTCACCTCATCAAATTAAAGATTAATAATGTCTACACATATCTTAGCCGCTAAGGTGTTGCATTCCATCATGGATGACAATTTGTTCGTCAGGCACCCACGTTCGAAGCTAGTCAGCATGCCTAGTTAAGCAGTTTCGTTGCAAATATCATTCAGCTTTCCAATAAAGACCTGGACCAGTTCTCACAAAAACTGTTGCGCTACAAATGTCCGCTGGTGCGAATTCCAGCCAACCATAATGCTCGACGTATTTTGAGCAAAGGCGGCCAGCCAAACGCAAAAAGGTCGTGCGAAAGATACACTTTGCGAGTTCAGCCTCTGAAGCGTTGCCAGTGGACACAAGGCAGTCAGCTTCAACGTGCGATACAACAGGGCTTTCGATCATCCACGGAAAACTATTATAACGACTAAATCGTACAAAAAGGATACGTGAACGCTGCCAATATCAAAGCGTATCTCTCTTCAAGTAGCGCCAAATTACAAGAATCACAGATTCAGCGCAATGTTTCGCAGCCAAGATTTACTAAGTGTGCTAAGCAGCTCTGCTGCCATGCACCACTTCCTATGGATTACCGACCGCGTCATACGTCTGGCCGAATGCATTTAGATAAGTGGTTTAAGCTTTGTCATTGCTGCATGATATTTACATTGGGAAAATCGAACATCCATATCAACGAGCAGAATAGGAGCCGAAGTTTAACGTGAATAATTTAGGGACATTTGTATTCAGGCAGGAAAGTTGAAAATTTTGGACCCGTACTTGCTGCTGCATGTACGACCGCTTTTTGGTTCACTCAAGAGAGGAAATCGCTCTCCGACCCTGAGCGAGAATCAAATCGATAGATTAACAAGCAGAACTGCCGGAGAGACTGCTCTTGATAGCTTACGTAGAAGTGCAACACAAGTTAGGAGAGGATTTATAAAGCAGAATATCGTTTTCGTTTAATCGTCAGGGAGTGCTCGTTGGAAGACATACGCTGCTCAATAGAATGTACAGCGCTGCCGCCAGAGTGAAACTGATGCGGGAGGAAAAGGGTGGGCTCGTCTGGGTTTCGAACCAGGGGTCTTTCGCACACAAAACGAGAATCGTACCCCTACACAAACGAGCCAAACTGTCGCAGCGATCCCTTTCAGCATTTCAAAGGGAGTGCAACAAAATCGGTGAGGTGATTCCGAAAATCCGAATATTATTTTCGTTTACTCTTCAGTGAATGCTCGTTGCACATTTGAGGAAGAACTACGCTATTCAATTAGGAGAACTTACGATACTTTGGCGCTGTTCTCAGAATAGCGAAGTACGTCCGAAATTTGAACCCGGGACATCTCGCACCCGAAGCGCGAATCATGCCCCTAGACCAATGAGCCGAAGTGTCGGACACATCGCTTTCCGCGGTCTATAGGGGATGCAACACAAGTGAAGAGATGATTCAGAAACCAGGATACAATTTTCATTTCCTCCTCAGCGAATGCTCGTAACAGTTTGAAGAAAGACTTACATAGCTCAAACAATAAAAGTTACGATACTTTAGCGCTCTTCTGAGATGTAATACCGATACGGCGGCAAAATATTAATTGGCCTTTTCTTCTCTTTGAAGAAGGACTACCAGCGAAGGCGGTATGTGTTATTCTGAAATGGCCAAATAATATACATGTATCAGCATATGTATGCTGTAAAGGCATTGATTATTCAACGGCATTTGGAACTGACCGTTAGCGCAGGGCACAGACTCTCAGCACGAGCCGCATTCACGAGAAAAAGTCCACGAGAAAAAGCCCATTAGAAAGCGCTGGAGAGAACGACCCGTTATACCGTTCCAATCCTCTACAATTAACCCCGGGAAGGAACACGGAGCCGCCCGGTGACTTAACCGCTTATCACTACGAGTGGGTCATAGTAGGTCTTGAGGCGGTCGACGTTGACAGCGTCTCGTTCACTACGGCGCATTTCCGAAGACGGTTCAACGGGCTCGATCCGGTAGTTTGCTGGAGATGTGCGTTCGACGACGCCGTAGGGGCCTTCGTACTTGGGCAGTAGTTTCGACGAGAGACCACGTGCAGTGGAAGGAACCGAGAGCCCTAGAAAGGCGCCGGGGAGGAACATGAGCGCAACGCTCTTCTGACGCTTTTGGCCATTTGAAGTAAAGGCATGCGCGAGACCGCTTCGCTCTTTGGAATGTCTGGCTGTGGCAGAAATAGGCGCACACTCAGATACATGCCGCTTGTATGGAAGGATTGTGTCGATTGTGTGCGACAGGGACCAGCCGATTAGTAAGAAAAAGGGTGAAAACCGGTGGCGCTCTGAGTGGCGGTTTTGTAAGCGTAGGTCGCGAAGGGCACAATGACATCCCAATTTGTGTGGTCGGAGGCTACGTACATTGCCAGCATGTCACCAAGTGTAGGGGTAAAGTGTTCTAGGCCATTGTTCTGCGGATGGTAAACAGCAGTTGCGTGGTGCACAGCGTGACACTCTTTGAGGATAGCTTCGACGACTTCCGACAAGAAGAAACGTCCGCGATCGCTGAGGAACTCTTGTGGTGGATCGTTACGCAGTGTGACTAAGCGAAGCAGGAAGGAGGCAACATCACAGGCTGTAGCCGCTGAGAAAGCGGCAGTTTCGGCATATCGCGTAAGGTGGTCAAAAGCCACGATGCCCCAGCGGATACCAGCAGGGATCAGGGAAAGTGGCCCATGCAAATCGATGCTGACACGCTCGAACGGCCAGGTAGGGCAAGGTAACGGTTGCAGACCGGCCGGTGAGAGGCACGGTGAAGATTACCGGCGCAAGACAATCGGGGCACGAGCGAACGAACCTTTTAACCGAGCTGTACATTTCACGCGAGTAGTATCGCTGTAGAATGTGCTGGTAGGTTTTGAATATTCCCGAGTGTGGACACTGTGGGTCAGAGTGGAGTGACGCGCATATTTCAGAACGCACACTGCGGTGTGCTACTAGTAACCACTGGCGGCCATCGGCGGTATAATTGCGTCGTGGAGTAGGGTGTAGCGAATGGCGAAAAGGTGGGCTTGACGACGTAACGCGCAAGTGGTTGGTTGCGCCGATGGATCCGAGAGCAAGTCTATCAGCGAGGCGATCCAGTGGCCCTTCGCGCTTCGGAAGCGATGGTGCGAAGGACGATAGAGGAAACTGCGAGCTAGTATACGGAGCAGCGGGCACTCTCATCGGGCAACGGAGAGCGTGAGAGGGCGTCAGAGTGCTAGCGGCGCTTCGGTAGAGCATACGAATGTCGTAGTCTTGCAGGCGAAGTGCCCAACGGGCAACGGAGCCTCAGGCGCGCTTCCGGGACGCAACCAGCAAAGTGCGTGGTGATCCGTGACGACGTCAAATAGACGGCCGTACAAATATGGCTGGAACTTATTAAGAGCCCAGATGGTGATCAAACATTGTTTTTCCGTCACGGTGTAGTTACTTTGGCTTTCGTCAGCGTCTGACTTGCATCACCCACAACATATTCACAAAACACGGGTTTTCGCTGCGCATGGGCAGCGCCGAAGCCAGCACTGCAGGCATCAGTGTGCACCTCTCTAGCGGCCGTCGCGTCGTGGTGACGCAAAATAGGAGACCCCCGCAAACGGTGCAAGATTGCCAACGCCTCGTCACACTCTGGCCAGCACGAAGTGAGGGGCCCGCAGTTTCCAAAGAGCTCCGTCAAGGGTGATAAGATGGCGGGGAAGTTTGGTATGAAGCGTCTAAAGTAGAAACACAGACCTACAAGGCTGAGCAGGTTTTTAACGGATGTCAGTTTAGGGAATTCGGCAATGACCCGAAGTTTGGCTAGATCGGGAAGAATTCCACCACTCAAGATGAAGTAACCTAGAATTGTCAGGTGCCGGGCAGAAAATCGGCCGTTCTTGAAGTTCACTTGTAAGTCTGCGTTGCTTAAACACGTTAGAACAGACTGGAGCCGTTGAAGGTCCGCGGGAAGTCAGGAGGAAAAATAACGACATCTTCAAGATAGCACAATCACGTGTGCCACTTCAAGCCCCGCAGAACTGTGTCCGTCTTGCGCTCAAACGTTGAGTGCGCATTACAAAGTCTGAACGACCAAACCTGGTGACTCTCACTCTACAATCTTTGGAGACTTGTGGTATTGCTGTTGCCGTGGCGTCTGTTGCCATGGTCTGCTCTTCGTGCTCCTCGCGCTTTTTACACCGAGCTGGCTCGTTGAGCTGGCTCATCGTTGTGTCTGAATAGAGCACTAGATGTATCCTATTACGCACAAGCACCACGTTGGGTGTTTCCATGACGTACGAGCGGGGCTTAGAGGCTGGACCGAGAACACACGCCATATCCTTGATGTCTCGAACCCACACCATATCTCCCGGTTGCAGCGGAGGAAGTACGGTCACGGCATTATGGCGATTGAAGTCTTTCTTCTGCCGCTCTTTCACCTCTTCGTCTTAGCACTTCACATCGTCTGGCGCAGGCCACTTCGGTTTCAGGCGGTCCACTGTCTTGGGAAGCCTTGTTCGCAAGCTGCGACCCAACAGTAGCTGCGCGTGGCTGAACCCTGTGACGCTTGCAGTGTCTCTGTACGACAGAAGAGCGAAAAAAGGATCGTCTGCTTTCTCAAAGAACTCTTTGATCGTAGGCACCATCCTTTCCACTTCCCCATTTCACTGCGGGTAGCTTGGACTTGAGGTCATGTGTTGGAAGCCATATCACATCGCAAAAGCTGCAAAGGCACGTGAACCAAATTGCGTTCCATTATCACTTCGTACTACGGCGGGAATGCCAAAACGAGCAAAAATGCTTTTGACTGCATTGATGGCGGCCTCAGAGTTCGTGCTTCGCATGTGGATGACTTCAGGGTATCGAGCACGATAATCAACTACTTGTAGATAGTTGTGTCCCTTGTAACTAAACAAGTCCATTCCTACTTCTTGCCACGGTTTTTCTGGAGTCTTCGTTACGACCAAAGGCTCACTTCCTTGCGCTCTTATGACTGCACACTGTCTGCAGCGAGTGATTCTATCACGTATTTGCTGCGAAAGACCATACCACCACACGGAATGCTTCGCCCTTAGTCGGCATCGGTTAATTCCCTGGTGGCTTTCATGGATAAGTTCAAGCGTATCCTTTTGCAGCAAAGCTGGGATGACAAAGCGATTACCTTTTAGCAGGATGCCGTTGCACAAAGAGAGATCACCTCAATGGCTCCAGTACTTCTCGAGGTGCTCCGGAAGCCTGTCCCGACGAGGCCAGCCTTCAGTGCAATATTTGACGAGCTGGTTGCATTCCCAGTCCAGTTCTTGGTGCCTGCGAACCCCATCTACAGTAACCAGCTTCGTGTCTGTGACCGTAGCAACTTGAAATTCAACAAATCTCTCTACAACATCCACCACACTGATCAACGGCTTCTTATCTGGAGCCCTTGAAAGAGTATCCACAGTGGCTAGCTGTTCGCCAGGAACGTAGACCACGCTAAATTGGTAGCGCATAAGTTTGATGGGAAACCTTTGAATACGTGGGGGCATCGTGTCCAACTCAGCGTTTCCATGCACTGTTACCAGCGGCTGGCGATCAGTTTCTTCTGTGAAGTTTAGGCCACGCACATATTGGTCAGAACAGTACACTGCCCATGCTACCGCCAGCACTTCTTTCTCCGTTTGGCTGTAGCGCTGTTCCGCTTCAGTAAGCGACCTGGATGCGAACGCTACCGC
The DNA here is from genome assembly GCF_050947875.1 of Dermacentor variabilis. Taxonomy (NCBI): domain Eukaryota; kingdom Metazoa; phylum Arthropoda; class Arachnida; order Ixodida; family Ixodidae; genus Dermacentor; species Dermacentor variabilis. The sequence continues at coordinate 68,359,780 of NC_134574.1, forward strand.
GCGTCGCTCGTCTGATAGTTGCTGCTGCAGAATAACCTTGCGCAATGCAAATGAGCTCGCGCCGCATGATACAATGGTATTACGATCGGGATGATACTTAGCGACGCACAGGTCCGAGGTGAGCATCGCTTTTACCCGACTAAAAGCGGTCTCTTGAAGCGGTCCCCATTGCCATGCATTTTGCTCGCCTAGCAAGGCGCCAATAGGGGCGGTTGCTTGCGAAAGGTTGGGCAGGAAGCGACCAATATGATTAGCCATGCCGAGGGATCGCCTAACCCAGGCGATGTCCTCGGGTGGCTCCAAGTTACGCAGTGCTTCGAGTTTGCTGGTACTTGGCGAGATACCGTTGGCATCGATCACCACACCCAGAAACTCTACTTTGTCTTGACAGAAGCAGCATTTTCACTTGCTGGAGTTTTCACTCCGGCTGTCTTTAGACGTTCAAGAACCTCCAAAAGCCGCTTGTCGTGCTCTTCTCGATCTTTGCCAAAAACCAGAATGTCATCTATCATGTTGACGACGTTCGGTTGCCCCTCCAGAATTCCAGCCGTTTCTCTCTGAAAATATTCCGGTGCTGAAGTCAAGCCAAAAGGTAGACGACAGTAGCAGTAGCGTCCAAATGGTGTGATGACTGTGGTATACCCTTGGCATTCTATGGACAATCGCACTTGGGGAAATCCTGCTGTCGCGCCGAGCTTTGAGAACACTTTGGCGTCGCCCAGTTGCCCGAGCACCCATTCGACCGTTGGAAGCACATGCTTTTCACGGAGAACTTCTTTGTTGAGCTTCGCTAAGTCCACACATGTTCGGACTCCGCCTGATGCCTTCAGCACTGCGACCGGAGCGGCACATCATGCCGTCGGCTCCGTAATGCACCTGATGACACCTTGTTTCTCCATCTGGTCCAGCTCCCCCTTTACCTGGTTGTACAGAGGAATGGGAACACTACGAGGTACACTGAGAGCAAATGGTCTGGCATTTGGCTTGAGTCGAATAGTGTACTCCTCCCCTACAGTACCAAGCGCTTCGAAGATATACTGGCAAGGGGTTGCGCTGTTTGCAGAGCTAGCTTGCTTTTCATGTCGCTGTGCGGCGTCGATGAACTTCACGACTCCCAATGCGAGGATAGCAGGGTAGCCTAACAGAGGTGTACACTGCGAAGGCATGACGTATACTGACTGTACACAGGTGCGGCTCTTTCACTGCAACGTAGCTGTGAATTGGCCTGTTACTTTCAAAGGGCAGTTTCCTGGAATGGTGAGAAGACCCTCCGGTTTTTCGAGTCGCGACGGTACTCCTGAAGAAGTGCTTGGAACGACGGTAACTTTCGCTCCTGAGTCGACCTTGAATTTGAGTGGGACTCCATTCACGTGGACCCAAACAAACTTAGCCTTTGCCTCATGACTGCCCTTGACAGCGTGCATCTCGATGACATGTGACTGTCGGCTTTGCAAGCGCTGTTTGGCTAAGCAAACTGCTTCGAAGTGTCCTTTCTTTCTGCAAAACTTGCAAACAGCTTTGTTGGCAGGAGAAAATTTCCGCTGATGCTCATCTCGTCCGCAGAAGTGACATGATCTGTGCACCCCGGCGAGGAGCATTTCTCTTGCTGCCGACGCTTGATTACGTGACGGCCTAGTCGTTGGCCTGTGTTTCACTGCATCAACTGCGACTGGCCAAGATAACTGGCTTTCTCGTTCACGTTTTTCTCGTTCCGCATCTTCGTGCAGCCGTGCACCTAGAAGCGTTTTATCGAGCGTCAAGTCGGAAGTACGGCATAGTTGTTCCGATAACCTGCTGTCCCGCAGACCAACAATAAATCGGCCTCGAACGAGCCTGCCCTCTATGGACGCTAAGCCGTAGTTGCATCTTTTTACCATGTTTCGCAACGCGGAATAAAAGACATCGACGTTCTCGTCTCCTTGCTGTGTCCGCTTGTGACAACGATAACTCTCGTGAACTTGGTTTAGCGGGTGCTCGAAATACGACGTGAACTTGCTTTTGACAACGCTGTACGACTGAACTTCTTCGGCCGACAAGTTGAAAGACGCCAGCACGCGTCGACCTTGAACACCAATGCAATAAAGAAACGTTCGTACACGATCGTCGTCGGTAGCTTGGTGCAATCCTGTAGCGTAGGCATAGTCCTCGAACTGCTCAATCCAGGTGGACCATGCACTTTGGTCAGCGAAGTCGAAGCTCGATGGTAGCTGGAGTTCAGGTACCCCGGCAAACACAGCGTCCGGCTTGTTCGCCATTAGAGAGAGTGAACGGCCACCACTTCTGACACCATGTACGATGTGGGGTGCTGACAGACGCTAGCCGCGTCTACCCAAATGACTCAGAGCCGCCTTGACCAACAAATGCTTCAATGTTTCCTCCACAACCACATATATAGAACGCATGGCGCGTAGCGCCCTCTATAGCCTCCTCCGGAATTTGAACGAGGAGTCTCTGCCCATAGAGTTTCCTACAAAATTACTAGAGGGAACTCTGGCGCTGCAGTCGTTGTCCTACCATGGGAATGATAAGAAGTACATGGATTTGTCTGATCTTCGTGCTTGTGGATTCAGACGTTCTTGTGGCTTTGTATATTACGCTATATAAATCTTATTGTCGTATATTTCAGCGCAATCTATATTCTTCGAAGTGTAGAAGACGCCGGGGAACGCGTACAATTGCTATTAATTGCAATGATTGAGCTTGTTTATGTGCCCAAATCGAAACGCACCAAGCGCCTCAAAGCACTGGCATGCCCGCGATAAATTCATAAGTGCGTTTCATTCGCTTGTCGATACATGCATCCGTGGCTTAATGGTTTCAATATCAGGCTTCTGTACTAGAGTCCCTGTGTTCGAATCCTGCAGTCGGGCAATTTTAATGATGTTTATTTAATTATTTATTACGCAATAAACTGTTGAAAATGACGAGTTTACTAAGTCACAAAGCCGTTTGAAGCCAAAAAGGACGAAGTTTAGGCAAATCCATGTACTTCCCATAATTCCCATGCTGGGACAACCGCGCCCATTGTAGCTCACGTAGACACTAGCGCCAGAGTTCCCTCTAGTAATTTTGTAGGGAACTCTATGTCTCTGCCTACCTTAGCGAGAATCATACCCATAGATTAACGAACCGAGCTGTCGCAGAGACAGCTTTCGGTGGCTGAAGGCGCAGTGCAACACAAGTGAGGAAATGACCGAGAAAGCGGTAATATTTTCATTTCTTCGTGACTGCCTTGCCGTTTCAGGGAAGACCTACGCTGTTCAAGTAACGCAAGGTAGGGTAATTTAGCGCTGGGCTTTGAAGTAATACTTATGCGGAAGGAAAAAGCGGGCTCGTCCGCGATTTGAATCAGGGTCCTTTCGCACCCGAAGGAAGAATCATACCCCTACACCAATCAGCCGGACGTTCACGGACTTCACGGACGGTCTTTTCGATGGCTTCTAAGGTAGTGCAACAAAATCGGGCAGGCGCTTGTAAAAAGCCGAATATTATTTTCTTTCTTCGCCACTGGGTGCTCATCACAGTTTCCAGTTGGCAATTCGCCGCTCAAATGAATTAGAGTACGATGCCTTTGGGCTGTTCTCTGTAGTGATACTTAAACGGGATAAAACAATCAATAAGTGGCCTCCTCCGAGATTTGAACGAAGGGTCTCACTTTAGCAACAATCATACCAAAAGATTAACGAGCCGAGCTGTCGTAGAGACAGCTTGTGTTGGCTGAAGGCGCAGTGCAACACAAGTGAGGGAATGACAGAGAAAGTCGGGTGTGGCAAAGAAGTCCGACACGGCTGTGGACGACACGAAGGACGCCGACAGGAAGAGGCAGCGGCGTAGGCTTAGCCAGTCACACCAAGAACAGCGTCTATCCCGAGCTCCACTTCAGTGGCGCTGACGATCCTGCTGCAGAGCACTGCACGGCGCATTTCTTCCTTATAACTTCCCGCCTCGCTGAAGACGGAGCTACACAGGAGGCCTAAGGCGTCGTGAGGGAGAAGGACTCGTAATACGACTTTAGCCGATCTACGGGCACAATTTCGCGTCCTCGGCGACGCAGGTCCGTAGGGGGCGTCATAGGTTCGATGAAGCAGTTCACCGGAGATGTTTGCTGTAGAACCCGGTAGGGTCCATGGTATCGGTATACAAATTTGGAGGATACACCTGGTTCCGAAGTAGGAGACACCAAGTACCAAGCGAGATCGTCAGGCAAAAACTGGTGGCGGGGGCGCCCGTCGTCATAACGAAATTTTGTTAGCGCTCATTCTTGCGTTGTAAAGGAGCGAGCTAGTTGCCGACATTCTTCTGCATACCGAGCGGCTTCGGAAACCGGCATAACCTCTGATAAGTCGGGACGGTAAGGAAGAATAGTGTCAAAAGGAAATGATGTTTCGCGGCCATATAGAAGAAAGAACGCAGAAAAGCCCTTTGTTGACTGGGATGCCGTATTGTAGGCATACGGGACATAAGGAACGATGGGGTCCCCGATTGTGTGGTTGCAGGTGACATACATCGCAAGCATGTCGCCTAGAGTTCAGTGAAAGCGCTCTGCAATCCGTCTGCTTGCGGGTGATAGGCGGTGGTAAAGCGATGAATAACGCGGCGTTGAGGGAGAAGTTTTTGAATGACATCGGCGAGAAAGGCGCGTCCTCGGTCGCTCAGGAGTTCGCGGGGAGCGCCGTGACGTAGAACGAAGCGTTGAAGGAGGAAGGAGGTAACGTCACGAGCCGTCGCGGCTGGTAGAGCGGCAGTTTCTGCATACATCGTGAGGTGTTCGATCTGTAGTCACCTGAGCTCTGTAATTTTTCCATACGTTTTGCTATTCATTGAGTGAGTTATTTATATCCTTGGAAGACAGCCGCATCTTTAAGACGGTACTGTCCCTATGGAAAGGGTATGGCTGCTCGGGCGACGGCATCTTTAAAGGGACAGCGCCATCCGAAGAAAGCCAGCGTGGCGGAGGCGGCTATCGCTTCGCAAGGCGTGGAGCTGCCAGTCATCAGGGATGATCAGCAGTCCAGTGCGTCATCATCGCTCAGTGGGGACGACTCAACTATCGTCGACCCTGACGAGGAAGTGGCTGATATGGCGGAAGTGGACAGCGACGGCTTGAAGGTGGTGAGTCATCGGAAGCAAAGAACGGTCGAAATCCCAGTGGTAGTTTTACCAACAGAGAAAGGTGTTGATTTGAGAGAGCAGAACCTTATCAGGCTCTACGAAGCCATTAAAGTACTGCTGGGATCTGCTCCGATTCGCAGTCGCTTCAGAACGCAAGGTGCTCTTCATCTAGATATCGCAACGGAAGAGCAAGTTGACATTTTTCTCCGGTGCTCTCAGATTGGCGACATAAGAGTTAAAGCCCGGTTGCCCCACTCCTACATGACTAACAGATGTGTTATTAAGGGAGTACCAGTGTGGTATTCGGAAAGCGACCTTCTTTACTATTTGAAACCGCAAGGTGTTTTGCACGTGAAACGTATGATGCACCGGGTGGAGACTCACGAAAAATAATGGGCAACGAAGCCTATTAACTCTGTTGTGCTAACATTTGCTCCCAACACCGAGCGCCCAGAAAAAATTGACCTCGGTTTTACCAAGCATGCAGTCAAAGAATTCGTTGAAACTCCTCCCCGATGCTTTAAGGGCCAACGCTTTGGGCATGTAGCCAAAGTTTCCATCAAAGATCAACGTTCCAAACGATGTGGTGGCGCCCACGATTACAAAGCCTGCAAGGCAGATTTTGCTTGCGCTAATTGTGGTGGTGACGATTCAGCAAGTTTTGGTGGCTGACCCTTCCATGTAAGCGCCTTACACCGTCGAGTGACCTTCATTAGTGGTCCCAAACCACGACCTACGGAGAAGCCGATACATGGAAGTGACAACTTTTCTGCCGTAGAGTCGGAAGTTGAGTTCCCTGCGTTAGAGTCGGAAGTTCGTGGCGTGGTAACAAGCAACGTCAGTGAGCGACCTGACCCTTGCAAGACGGTAAAGTCCTCTATGCGTGAGTCGGTTGTTCGATCTGCTTCAGCCAAAAGTGCCCAAGTTCTTAAGCGACCAGATCACAGCCAGACTCGAAGACAAGGAGGACATTCCGTTGCCTCAAAAGAGACGAAGAAACCAGCTGCAGCGGGCAAGAGTGGGTCCCAGTCCGCATCTTTTGTTGAAGTTGTGAGGCAGTGCTTTCAGCAAAATAAGGAGCTCAAAAATCGTGATGTGTCCGACCTTCTGCGAGTTTTGTTTGAAGTCCTCCGATCATATGTTCAAGCGATGCAGACTGGCACCCTGAAGAACTTTCTACAGCTCGTTCTTTCCTTTGAGTCCATAATTACCGCCTTCGCAGCGAACTTTACCTTATAATATGGCTAGTTTTCCTCAAATACGTGCAACTAAAACCACCGAAAAGTGCCGTTTATTATGCAATGGAACTGCGCTTGGATGATAATTCGATTAGCAGAACTTAATTTATTTTTGAAAGAAACTTGTGTTCCAGTATTGGCCCTTTCGGAGGCTGGCCTACCAAAGGGGAGATCTTTGACTGGATATGTCGCAAACAAGAATGGCAGCATAACGTCATTTCCCGCGGGAAGTGCCGCCCTTTACATACGAAGAGAGATTCCTCATGTGGCTCTGAACGTCACCGATCTTTGCACCGATAGTATTGAGGTAGCGGCTGTGAGGATACGGCTCGTCTTCCGCACTCTTTCTGTGGCATCAGTATACGTGTCTCCGCGGAAGAAGGTAGCAATGGATTTGTTTCTCCAGCAGCTTTGTGACCGTTTCCCAGCGCCCGGAATTATCTGCGGTGACTTCAACGCCCATCACTCTTTCTGAGATGACAGGAACACGGACTACCCGGACGCAAACTTGCAGAAGTTTTCAACAGTTTGGTCCTGTGCGTGGCCAATGACGGAAGTCCCACTTTCTTCCGGCCTCCAGCCTCAGCCACATCTATAGACCTAACCTTGCATTCACCTGACGTCCGTATGAAGCGGTCAACTGCACCTGACCGCATGGGAAGTGATCACTATCCAATTTTAGTGTTTACTGCCGACTTCCATATGCGCGGCGCTAAAATGAGCCAGGTTGTTAATTGGGACAAATACAGGGACCAACTTGCAACTGTTTCTGGAGATGTGATAGACAGAATGATTTATGGTAAGATGGCTGCGACCACGGCGGTCAAGTTGCCTAATCATTTTCCGACTCCGGATTTAAAGCTCAGGAACCTTTACGCAGCGCGCAGAAGGGCGGAGCGACAACTGATGCGGAAGAAGGATGACAGATCCTTGAAGACGACCTTCAACAGGCTTAACTCTGCCATTCGACATCATACGAACAAGCTCTGTAGGTCGCAGTGGGCGTCCTTCTGCGCTAGCTTGACTGTTTTTTCACCGATGACGAGAATTTGGCGAGTCATCGGTAGCCTGGTTGGTGATTCTCGTCCTAGTAAGCCTTTCGAAGCGCTTGCACTGCTCAAACAGAAACCTCTCACGTGCTTGGCAGAGGAATGTACAGATGCATTTGTACGTGCAAGCTCAGGAATTCATCCATGTGCTCTGTCTGCAACATCTACGTCTGTGATGGACGCCCCGTTCACACTTCGAGAGCTACAGACAGCACTCAGCAGTCTGCGGCGTCGATGTGCAACAGGTCCTGACGGCATTACCAACCAGATGATGCAGAACCTACCTCTATAACACCGGAAGATGCTCCTAAGCTATCTCAATCGAGTATAAGAGACTGGCGACGTTCCTCCTTTTTGGAAGGTGGCTTGTGTTGTCCCAGTACTGAAGCCCGGCAAAGAAATGACATACTTGGCCTCGTATCGTCCTGTATCACTGCCGTCTTGTACTGCTAAGGTGATGGAGAAGCTGGCAAGTAAGCATTTATCATGGTGGCTCGAAGATAGAAGGGCTCTGCCAAAATGCATGTCTGGATTCCGCACAGGTTTAAGCGCGCAAGACAGCGTTTTCGACTTGATAAGCCACATTGAACATCAAAGAGCTTTCGGCCTCTCTACAATAGCTATTTTCCTAGACGCATCAAAGGCTTATGATAGCGTCCTTCAGAGCTCAATACTAAATAGTTTGCAGGCCATAGGTGTACAGGGCTATGTTCTGCGATTAATTCACTCATTTATCAGTGATCGTAAAATTCAAGTGCGGTTAGGAAGTACCACAAGCACCGAAAGGGCGGTATCCCGATGTTTACCTCAGGGAAGTGTTCTTTCCCCGACGCTGTTTAATGTTGTAATGGCTGGTCTTCCCGCTGAAGTGCAAAAACATTGCAGGCATATCCATATGTCGATATATGCGGACGACATTTGTATTTGGTTAAGCGGATATCAACACAAGCGTTTAGCTCTGATAGCTCGACAGGCATTACTTTCAGTTCAAAATTACTTTCAAGTTGTTGGGTTGATTCTCTCGGAGGAAAAATCTGGCTTCATCATGTTTCCAGGTAGAGGAAGACGGTATGCGCGGCTGAAGATAGACCTACATCAATCTGGCCTCCGTCAATTTTAGCACAAGCGCTTTTTGGGCGTCATTATTTACTACCATCTACAGTGGCGACGAGCTGTGGACTTGACTGTGACATGACTCTCTTCGTCTCTCATTGTGATCCGTAGAGTTGCAAGTGAGCAATGGGGAAATGGGGAGGGCTCTTGGCGTTCTGCAGACTGCTCCTAACTATGCAGTACTTTATGAGTCTCTCTCGAGACCTCTTAGCCTAGTCGTGTCACAATGGTTATTGATGCGAATTGGCCGCCTCAAGCAGACGATAGCCGGGCGAGCCCTTCTACAGAGCCTTCCAAAGGGATCGGAGTCACGAGCATACTTGGCCCTTAATACTCTTGCTTACCTGGGTCTTGACGCTAGTGGTCGAACTAAGAGGTTGAATAGCACCTTGGTCTTTCGCGAGCCTCGATTGTTCGTTGACAATTCCTCACGTTCGTGCTAAGTGGAGTTCTCCTTTGGTGGAAACGCGTTCCCTCGTACTGGAACATCTTGAAACTGAATGTGCACGTCATCTTAAAATTTTTACTGATGGCTCTGTGGACAAGGTCAAAGGATCTAGTGCAGCTGCTTTTCACATTCCCTTTTTGAATTATGATTGGTCGGTTCCCTTCACTGAAGTCGTGTCCTCCACAACGGCCGAAAGCGTTGCCATTGAGGCAGCTCTAAAGAACCTGCGGTTCTGTACGCCTCAACCTGTTGTCATTCTTACAGATTCGAAATCCTCCCTACAAAGGTTAGAGTACGGGTTTCCTACTGATGCCTTATGTCTAAGCTCCCTACGCTCGGTGCACTATCTCCAGATCCAAGGCTTCTCCATACGATTCCAATGGGTGCCCTCGCACATAGGTATCATAGATAAAGAGATGGCGGACAGCCTCGCCCATAGAGCGCTGTCTGGGAATCCTTTGAGAAAAGTGCCTCAAGAGGACAAGAGACTCTTCAGAGAAGCGGTGTCGTGCCACTTCAGCTCTTTGTGGAGCTCACCTCACAAGCCATGTGTGACCAAGGGTCTCAAAAGTAACCAAGCGACTTTACTGCGCCGCATTCGCACGGGCTCTGCTCGTACCCCTGCGTGGATGTATAAGACTGGCCTGGCGTTGTCTCCATTATGTTAAACGTGTAGTGTGTTCGATGACATTGAACATTACCTTATGTGCTGTACACTGTATAACGCGGAAAGGAGTGTGTTATTCGGGTCCCTCAATAAGAGAGGAATTTATCACAGTTCTCTTCAGGACATTGTTTTCCCGCGCGGGAACCTGTTAGATAGGAAGGAGGTTTCTCGCCTTCTTTTAAATTATGTGCAGGACAGGGATTTGGCCTCCACATGGTGACTTTAGGAGTGACTATGCGTAGTTGTGAAGTCTCTGTCTGATTTTTATGATTTATGTATTTTAAGTGCGGCTACGGTGGAGCAATTGCCGGCAGCAACTGCAAGGCTAATCACACCAGTAGCCTACAACCTCACAACTGAACTCAACTCTATAGCTACAATGACCCACCGATCACCAGCAGCTGTGCATGGAAGAGGTCTGTAGAGGTCTATCCCAACCCGGTCAAAGGGTCGCGAAGGGCATGGCAAAGATTGAATTGCTCCAGAAGGGCGGCAAGGATCAGGCTTGCGGCGTTGACATTCTGTGCAAGAGCGAATGTACTTTTGCACAAATGTCTACATACCGCGTCAATGAAATCTATGACGTAGTCTAGTGTAGGTCTTGAAGAGAGCAGCGTGTGCGCGCTGAGGGCTGGCGTGGAATGCGGTGCATACATCAGTGCGGAGCTACCGGTGTATTAATAGCAGCAGTTTGCGGCCCTCGGAACTGTAGTTACGGCGACAGACGATTCCGTCGCGGATGGCGAAGTGTGAAGCTTTTTCGGCGTAACGCTTCGGATGGTGGGCGTGCAGGTGAATCAGAGATGTATTCTGTCAAAGATCAAATCCAGGAGTCCTTGCGCAGCTCCAAAGCGTCAGTGAGACAGCGTAAAACCTGCTCCATACGAGGAAGGGGAGTAGGAAAATCTGGTGCAAACACTACTACATCATCGAAATAACACAAGCACGTGTTCCATTTGAAGCCTCAAAGAATAGTGTACATCATCCGCTCAAAAGTCGCGGGCGCGTAAAAATTCCGAATGGCATCACACAAAATTTGTATAAGCCATCTGGTGCGATGAAAGCAGTTTTACGCTTATCGTCTGCAGCCATAGGCACCTGCCAATAATTAAAGCTTAGATCGAGGGAGGAAAAGAACTCTGCTCCTTGTAAGCAGTTTAGGGCGTCGTCGATCTGCGGCAATGGATAAACGTCCTTACAGGTTATTTGGTTCAGGCGACGGTAATCCACGCAAGAGAGGATCGAGCCATCCTACTTTTCAACTAAAACAACTGGCGATGCCCATGGGCTGTCGGACGGTTCAATGACACCACGCTTTAGCATGTCACCTGCTCATCAATGACGCGTCGTTCTGCCGACGATACGCGGTACGGTCGCCACCGTAGCGGTGAGTGAGAACCGGTGTCAATCCGGTGACATGCAGTCGTCGTTCGGCCCAGAGAAGTGTTATGGCTGTCAAAAGCAGGGTGAAATTTCTCGAAGAAACGGAGAAGGTCATGGCGTTGCTTGGTGTTTAAGGTGTTGTCGGAAACGTGGCTGAAAATGCCTTCAGGTGATGTGTCAGTTACGGGACTACAGTAGAGGCTGTTGACCTCTGACGATCCAATAGGAAGTTACAACGTGGCAATGGTGTTGTAGGGCTCCACAGTGCCGAGGGATTCACCGCGAAGCAACGCAATTGGGAATGGGAAGTGGTTGTATACAGAAAGGTGAGTCGCACCAGCATGAAGGCCAAGCAGCGCAGTTGGGAGTGCTGAGAAGTGGCGGTGAACGAAAGCAGTGGAAGGTTTGAAGAGAACGGTAGAGTCAGAGGCAACTGAACAGGATACATCTGCCAGAGCGGATGCGTGCGGAGGTATTTGGATGCTGTCAGTGAGGGACAACTTGGTGCAGGAAAGCAAAACGTCATCAAATATGGCATTGCCAAGCGAAGAAAAGGCGACTTCTGCACGGGAGCAATCAATGACAGCTTGGTGACGGGAAAGAACATCCCAACCTAAAATAATACCGTGGGAACGGTGGGGAAGAACGATGAACTTGACTGTGTAGAGCACTACTTGAATTTCAAGTCTGGCGGTGCAGGCAGCCCCCTGCTGGACGTTCTGTGCTGTGGCCGTGCGGAGTAAAGGACCGAAGGAGAGCGTCGTGGCTTTTCGTATGGAGCGGTATAGTTTTTCGGCAATCACAGATATGGCGGCACCTTTGACAATGAGGGCGAGCACAGAGACACCTTCATTAGCGATATCAATAACGCTGGGCGGCGAAAGAAGAGGGCATGAGCGTTGCGGCGATGACGTAGTTCTTGCCTCGGGAACTGCGCCACTTTGTTTTCCATGTCAGCGGTAGAGGGACGTGAACGCATCGGGGAGAGCGAGCGACGACGAGGAGAAGGAGAATGGCGGTCAGAAACAGGGCAAAGGCTTGAGCGGGACAGGGGTAAATCGCGGTCTGGAGCGTAAGACAACTAATGGTCATACGCGGCTGTGCATGGATCGCCACGTGGATGAAGTGGACAGCGGCGGCACAGGCGTGCAGCATGTCCGGGGAATACAGCGCGAATAGCAGATGGGCCGATTGTCTGCTGTACGCCAGGGATTAATTACTCGATGGACTCGAGGTTGTGGTGGCGTGGAAATAAAAACATGGCTAGGTGTCGGAGGCGGAGCCCGGAAGGTCGATGGCCGTTGTGACCCGCCGTGGTTGCTCAGTGGCTGTGGTGTTGGGCTGCTGAGCACGAGGTCGCGGGATCGAATCCCGGCCACGGCGGCCGCATTTCGATCGGGACGAAATGCGAAAACACCCGTGTACTTAGATTTAGGTGCACGTTAAAGAACCCCAGGTGGTCGAAATTTCCGCAGTCCTCCACTACGGCGTGCCTCATAATCAGAAAGTGGTTTTGGCACGTAAAAACCCCATAATTTAATTTTCAATGGCCGTTGTCGTGCGACGGCGTCCGCGTAATTCAAAGGGGCGGTCAGTTGAGGCGCCCGTTCCAGAGGAAGGACCTCGGACACTTGTTCTATAACGTGTCGTAGGGTCGGACTAAGGGACGAACTTGACTCCGGCGGGTTGGAGATGAGGAAGAGTTGGCGAGCAACTTCATCCCGGACAAAAGCTTCCATCTGCAAGAGGAGGCTGGAATCATGAAAAGGAGAGATCAAGCCGGACAACGATTCCTGATGGGGAACGGGCGGCGGGTGAGAAGCCGTTGACGGCGGAGCTCGTCATAGCTTTGGCACAGTTCAATAACTTTGGCAGCAGTAGAGGGGCTCTTTGAAATTAGCATCTGAAACGCGTCCTCGTCGATACCCTTCATTATAAGCTTGATTTTATTGATGTCAGTCATGGATGCATCGACGCGTTTACAGAGATCGATGACATCTACGATGTAGCTGGTAAAGGTATCACCAGGCTGTGGAGAGAGATACTGCAGACGCTGTTCGGAACGAATCTTTTGAACAGCAGGGCGGCCGAAGACCTCGCTGTACTTTGTCCTGAACACAGTCTAGCTTGGGACTTCGCTTTCGTGGTTCCGAAACCACAAGTGGCCAATTCCGGTGAACTAAAAAGGAACGGTGGTCAATTTCGTGATGTCATCCCATCTTATGTTCGGACTGACGCGTTCGTATGATGAGAGCCAGTCATCGACGTCGTGGTCGTCAGTGTTGCTGAAGATGGGAGGATCCCACTGACGGAGTGTGCCGGGGCATACGGAGGATTGGGGAGCAGGGGATGATAAGATTGTAGAGCTTTCAGTGGTCATGACGGCAGGGAGAGTCCGGCTGCTCAATTCCAGGATCACAGGATACACAGGAAACCTCCAGTAATTATTGCAAAGAAGTCCGACACGGCAGTGGACGACACGAAGGATGCCGGCAGGAAGACGCAGCAGCGTAGGCTTAGCCAGTCACACCAGGAACAGCGTCTAGCCCGAGCCCCGGTTCAGTAGCGCTGACGATCCGGCCGTGGAGCTCTGCACGCGCACTTCTTCCTAACACGGGTAATATTTTCGTTTCTTCGTGAGTGAGAGCTCGTTGCAGTTTTGAGGAAGACCTACGCTGTTCAAGTAACTCAAGTTAGCATAATTTAGCGCTCGACCCTGAAGTAATACTTATGCGGAAGGGAAAAGCAAAAAAGTGGGTTCGTCCGGGATTTCAACCCGTGACCTCTTTCACCCGAAGCGAGAATCATACCCCAAGAACAACGAGCCGAACGTTCACGGGCTGTCTTTTCGATGGCTTCTAAGGGAGTGCAACAAAATCGTACAGGCTCCTCTAAAAAGCGGAATAATATTTTCTTTCCTCGTCACTGGGTGCTCGTTACAGTTTCCAGCAGGACATTTGCTGCTCAAATAAATTGCGATGCCTTTGCGCTCTTCTGTAGTGACACTTATACTCGAGGAAACAATCAGTAAGTGGCCTCCTCCGCAATTGGAACGCGGGGTCTCTGCGTACTTTAGCGAGAAACATACCAATAGATTAAAGAGTCGAGCTCTCGCAGAGACCGCTTGCGGTGGCTGAAAATGCAGTGCAACACAAATGAGGAAATGGCTGAGAAAGCTGTGTAATATTTTCGCTACTTCATGAGTGAGAGCTCACTGCAGTTTCGAGGAAGACCTATGCTGTTCAAGTAACGCAAGTTAGGATAATTTAGCGCTTGACTCGGAAGTAATACTTATGCGGAAGGAAAAAGCAATACAGTTGGTTCGTCCGGGATTTGAATCCGGGACCTTTCGCACCCGAAGCGAGAATCCTACCCCAAGACCAACGATTATTTTTTTCGCTGAATGGCACATCATGTGCTAATAAGAACAATAAGAACCAAACGCATTTACAGAAATTAGATGATACTGAATAATGTTTAAAAACGTCAAACACGCTTTGTTTGGCGTGGGATGATTATAATTAAATGAGATCATTCAGAACGGGCCGCCATTCCGGCTGATCTTTGCCTGCACAATATACATCCGGCCCTCGTGTGAGCTATACTTTCTATAAGGTATTCTCTGGCTGTGCGTTCGTTTCCGTCCGCATGCCTTTCCGCCATACGCGTCTTTCAAATTGCGTCCATGCTCAACAACATGTACATATCATATGGTATGTCACTTTCACACTTAACCGGCAGAAAACTAATACCGTATGGTGTTATAAGGAGGTCTTTCTTTAAAGTTCGCTGAAGGATGTCCCAGTGAAATACGGTATCCCAACACTCCAGAAAGATGTGATCAATAATTTCCGGCTTACGGCACAAGAGACAATCGTTGCTCCCCGGAACAAATAGGTCCTTTTCCTCTAGCCATGGCTTCACGGGCAACGCACCAGTGTGTAGCTCAAAGAAACGGTCTTGGCTGGCGGCCGTACTGCCATTCTTTTAATTCTTTTAGACATTTTTTCCGGGCCCGATTGCATATATGGTGCGATCCAAGGGTTCTGGCATCATTAGGTCTATAAGATCTTTATGCAGCCGTTTTTTTTCTTTAATGCGCACAAGTACTGCAGAAAAAAAACGAACCTTTATTATACTGAACGCGGATACTACTTCGCGCAGATAACGACATATACCCGTTCGCCCTGCACAAGAAGTCGATACCCTGAATTCAGGTAAATAACAGCATAATCTAAATTGCAACACGATTCGCAAGAATGGATGACTGATCTCGTAGAAAAATAACCTAGACACAATCTGTCTTTAAAAAAGCTCGTTGCAGTTTCCAGTAGGAAACTCGCCGCTGAAATAAAGTAAATTACGATGCTCCTGCCTGTCCTGTGTAGTGATACTTATGTCGGAGGAAACAATCAGTAACAGGCCTCCTCCGTGATTTGAACGAGAGGTTTCTGCGTACCTTAGCAAGAATAATACGGATAGATTAACGAGCCGAGCTGTCGCATAGACTGCTTGCGGTGGCTGAAGGCGCAATGCAACTCAGGTGAGGAGATGACCGAAAAAGCCGAGTAATATTTTCGTTTCTTCGTGAGTGAGAGCTCCTTGCAGTTTCGAGGGAGACCTACGATGTTAAAGTAACTCAAGTTAAAGTAATGCAAGTTAGGATAATTTAGCGCTGGACGCGGAAGTAATGCTGATGCGGAAGGAAAAAGTAAAAAAAACTGGGTTCGTCCAGGGTTTGAACCCGGGACCTCTCGAACCCGAAGCGAGAATCATACTCCTAGACCAATGAGCTTTTCTTTCTATTCGTTTCCGAAGTTCTCATGAGAAACAAAAGAGTCACGAAGAATAAAACACTTCAGCTACACTTGAGCTGAGGCAAGCTAAATTAAAATTTCTTCAAACTCACTAGATCATCAAGAAGTGCTAGCCACTAAGGTGGGTCATGCTGTGCCCGGATACATTCCCTAAGGTAGGCAGCGCTTTCAATAAACTTTTCACGCGTACTGCAGGCATAAATCTCTGCATGCCTTACTTGCATTCGAGCTTTCCACAAGCTGTGGAGGCCAAGAGGCATGAATAAGTCATAGGGTACATCTTCATGATCAACTGGTAAAAACCTGAAACCATAAGGGTCTAGTGGTAACTCTTTCTTGGTAGTTCTGTGCAGGACGTTCCAGTGAAATATATCGTGCCAGCAGTCCAGAAAAACATGCTCAACTGTCTCTGGCTTCCTACATAACAGAGAGTTCGTTGTCTAAGGGAAAAAGATTCCCTTTTCTTGAAGCCACGTTTTGACAGGTAGATTATTAGAGTGTAACTTGGAAAGAATGTTTTCACTCTTGGCCTAAGTGGCATCTTCTTCACTCGCTTTAAAATATTCTGCCCTGGGCCTCCACGGTAAGGCGCATGGTACGATTGCATCGGTAGCATCATGCCCACAAGATATTTATAAAGTTTTTTTGGAACACTGTACAAGTATTTAGGGGAAAACGAACTTCTAACAACTTGTTAGAAAGCACAACCTCGCGCAAAAATCCGGTTACAGCACCGCATACGTTTTCACCAGACGACGCTATGCTCATTGGGAGTAGCCTTAGCAATCGGACCTGTATAACCGTTCTTAAGGAGGTGTCATTTTGATCATTAAAGAAAATAAAGCGTGATGCCACTTGATGCAGAAACAAATGAACCAGTCCCGGCCCTCAACGTTTTACTGAAAGAAACAGGTTTGTTCTCCTCGTACTTTCCCAAGTTGATGTCCAAAGAAAGGCGGCAAATACACGATGCAATTTTTGAATAGCGATCCGTGAAGCACATTCATGACGTACCATATTTTCGAAATGAGAAAGACATTGCAGACAAAGGCACGTGAAAAGATTGAGAGATTGCTTCCTTGCCACGCTCCCGCTTTCTCTCTCGCCCTTGACGTCTCTTCGTTACAGCGTGGGATGGGACCGCGATAACACTCTAGGGGCACGCCAAGGTATCGCGTTGGCTGGGAAGACCATTGCAGCCGTGAGAAAAATTCCGGTGTAATATCCCATTTAGCGTGCCAAAATCATGCGCTTTCTTCCCAGTTTACTTGATGTCCAGTCTGGTCACAAGAACTGTCCACACTGTTCGTAACTTCACTAATTCTATCTCTGTCCGTGCAAAGTACCGCTACGTCGTCCGCATACGCAAGAACTTTCACTTCAGCTGATTGCAGCTCGAAACCTGTGACGCAATTGCTGTTTAGAATGGCCAGACGTAAAGGCTCTAGATGCGCTGCAAAAAGCAGGGGAGAGAGCGGACCAGCCTTTCTCACCTAAGAACGCATGATGAGGCGGTCAGTAAGGTCACCATTAACTATAATTCGCGTCATACAACTAGCGTACGACATTTTTACTCCTTCTACTATTACACTATCCAGGTTAGCATGCTCTGGAATGGAGAAAAGAATGTCATGTGAAACACGGTCGAACGCTTTTGCCTAGTCCAGCTGTATCATAGCCATCTGACTTCCAAGCGCGTAAAAACATTCCAATACGGTTCTGGCCACATGTATATTTGTTGCAATGCTGCGACCTGTGATGCCAGAGGTTTGGTGCGGCCCTGCTTATTTGTCGATTACACTCTGAAGTCGTCTGGCTAGTACCTTCATGTACACCTTGCAGTCGACATTAGTGAGGCTGATAGGTCTGTAGGAACCCACTAACATTCATTTCTCCGGATCATCAGACTTGGGAATAAGTACAATGTGTGAAATACCAATTGACAATGGCGCCTTTTTACGTTCATAGGCTTCTGTTATCACTTGTAACAAAAACTGCAGAACATGATGTTCAACGGTTTTATAGAAGGCAGTGTTCAGCAAATCTGGCCCCGGAGCTTTACCAGATGGAATATCATCTATTGCTTTCTCGATCTCTTCCAAAGTAATAGGCAGCTCAAGATGCCGCCTTACATCATCGTCGAGTGTTGGCATGAGTCGCAGAAAATTCTCTTTAAACCCTTGCGCATGCGCGCGGAAATTGCTAAAAACTTCCCCAAAGTGTTCCGTGATAGCGCACTGAATATCACTAGTGTCGCTTGTAATGTACCCCACGTATCTTAGTTGACTGATTTCCTTCTGGCAAACGTACCTTTTTGCACGATACCGCCCGCTTTGTGGCGCTTCGCCTGCCCACAAGTTATTGCTCCTTGAGTGTCTAACTGCCGCTATGTACCTGTCAGTGTCAATTCTTTCGATGCGACACTTCACGTCTTTTATTTCTTTAATAAAGTTTCCTGGCTGATTGGCTTCCATCCTAACCAAGCATTCGAGCTGTTCGCGAAGGTCCTTTTCTTTTTCTTTCGGTTTATACCGAATTACGCTACTCTGTTCTATTGCTCTAGGCTTCACTCTTTCTTTGGAAGTTTCCCATTGAACTGCAAAGCAGTCCGCTTGCGCAGCTAGTACACCGTCAAGAGCACTTTTAATTTCCTTCACAAATTCTACACAGTCTAAAATTTTCTCATTTACTTTCCAAAGGTACTACTTAAAGCATGATTTCCTTCCCTTCGTTCCAAAAGTAGCACTCACAAGGCAATGATCACTAAATGACCCAGATTTTACATCATAGGCAGTGCATAGCGGCACGAGATCAGCAGAGACATACAGCCTATCTAATCTTGCGTGTGAAGTGTGTGTATTGAGGTTGTGTTCCAGCCGAAAACACACTTCCAACGTCCTCCTATAAGTAATCGTGCCCAATTTTAGTCAAAAATTTAGCGCTCTTGTTCCTCACTGGTCTACACTTCACTCGATCAGTAGCAGTACACCCACACTCAAAGTCTCCCAATAGAAGTACTACCTTGTCACAATTCAATACGGCTGAATGGAATAAAAAAAACATTTACGTTCACTTTCAAAATTTGGGGCATAAATACACACAACGCGCCAGTGTAAGTTTGAAAAGGAAAAATCAACAACCAAGAGGTGACCACTTACACATGCAAATACAGACTGCACACTTATGCCTAATGTGTTGCGAATGGAGAAGGCATCCAGCCGATGCCCCAACAGAGTGACACACGCACACTTCAAAGTTGGTGCGGAAAGGGGACACCATATGGTCAGCATGTTATTGTGACTCTCTCTTTGATTTTTGCACAGCTATTACGTCAAGGCCATTATCAAGAAGCAGGCGATTAAGCTGACACTGCAGCCTTCTTGCTGCCAGCCCTTTAACATTCAAAGTTGCTACACGCAATGGGGCTCTTAGCTCGACTACCATACGTTTACGTTATAAAAATGGGCCCGATCCGCGTACGGCCTACCTCTCTCGACCATGTGACTCTCCCGACTCAAGTTCCGCAATGATGTTCCGTATGTCTGTCTGGCCCCCGAAACGGTTGTCTGGTGGTTGTCTAGAAGGGGTCTGAGGCACTTCCACATGGCATCCTCCATTTTACATGCGCGCAGACACAAAGTGTGAGCGGAAAAAGAACTACGTATGTCGTTCGACGCACAAGCGACGCTGTAATTCAACAGAACACAGAAAATAAATCACGGAGGCAATTTACCCGCTTGCCGTGACTCGGCCGAAATGTTTGGCCGCGGCTTAAACCACGAACGTCAAATTCCTGTGGTTTTTGGCGACGGCTCCTCACTGCTACCACCAGGCTGCGAGTTCTCACCGGCGCTCTCCTCGTGGGGCCATTTTCCAGCGGTGAGGGCAGCCGCTTCATCGTCGGTGTCCATGGCGTCGGCAATGCGAGGCTCCACGTGTTCCGGGGTTTTCAGCGAAACTTTCGCATCGGCCACCGCACTGTGACTGCCATCGTTTTAGGAGTCACGCTGCACTAGCGGAGATGCCACTACTGCAGGAGACGTCAACGTTTTCGTCGTCTTCTGCTTAATCAGAAGCGTAAACAAAGGCCTATCTTTCGTCGCCGTTTGTCCAGTTATCCTCACTGTCTCTTCTGCATCTGCCTCATCCATCAAATGCCCCGAAGCATCTTCACTGGTTCCAGGCCGGGCGATGCTCGCATCAGTAGCTGGCACTCACCGTCTTAGAGAACAAAACGTCGACAAGCTCCGAAACGCGGGACCTTACACTCCCGGCGAATGTGTCCCGTACCTCAGCAGCGAACACATAACGGAGTCCTTGCAGCTACACCGACGAGCGCCAACTCACACCTAACGTTAGTCGTCGAGTTTGACACCAGCTTTCAATTTCAGCGTGCCCATCCAGCCCGTTGAACCTTTCTCTGACACGCCATGCACACGCCAGCACTCCCAGGCCACCTCGGAGACCTTTCTATACAGTGCAAGTGCGACAAGCACGTCCTAGTCCGGCATGGTGTAAAGCATCCAATGGGGCTTGAGCCGTGCGTGCTGGTTCTCAAGGTCAATAACCAAGCAGGGGCATTCCTTGACGCGCTGCTCACCGCCGCCTGCAATTTTCTTAACGGCATCCGCATCCTTCAGCGTGATGGCCCAGACATGACTCATCGGATACGGCCACAGGGCGATAACATCAGAGAGCAGCGATTGCCTAGCTAACGCGTCTCTGAACTCTTCCACACGGGAAGGGCGGACCCTGATATCCGCGTGCAAAAAAAAACAGTATTTAAAACTAAATGCCCCGTTGGGAGACTGGGCGGAATAACCTGGTAGTCGTTTTCCACTTCCGTAACCCTGTTATTGCGACCAGAAATGGACACTGAAGCCGCTCCAGCGGACCCCATCGTCATACCTCCGTCACGCTCGGGGGCCGGAAGCAGCCCCTAGACCAACGAGGCGAACGTTCACAGAGAGTGTTTTTGATGGCTTCTAAGGGTGTGCAAGGAAATCGAGCAGGCGCTTCTAAAAAGCCGAACTTTTTTTCCCCGTCATTGGGTGCTTGTTACAGTTTCCAGTAGGAAATTCGCTGCTCAAATAAGATAAATAGCGAAGCCTTTGCGCTTTTCTCTGTAGTGATACTTATGCTCGAGGAAACAATCAATAAGTGATCCACCCTCGGTTTGTTCTTTACTACCAGCGGGCCCCCTATGGAAGGGGCTCTGCTGGCGGTGTCCTCTTGTCCGTCGGCACGTTCGGTTTGGGCTTCAGCGAAAGCCGCCGAGAGGTGGTAATCTTGGCAGGCGGTCCTTCAGCTGCACTCCGGTCTTCTTCTTTTCCAGCATTTCCAACGTTTTCGACTCGTGGTCTTTTTGAGACAGCGGTTGAGTGGCCGCTATTTACCGCCTCTGCGCTGCCCCCGACGATTCCAGGGCTGTCGTCCATGGCCTCCTCGGCGGTTCCCAGCACAGCTTCGCCTTCTTTGCAGCTTTCTGTCGCCTGCCTCTGTGCCATGTTGTCTTCTTTGCTGGCTTCCTCCTGCTGCTCTTTGTGATGGCTCGTAGCGGCTGGCACCTCTTCAGAGTTAGGCTGGACCCCGCCCTCCCCAGCTGTGTCCTCTGCGTCAGCTTGCTTCCTTAGGTTTTCGTTTATCACGTCGCTCTTGCCAAACCCTGTCACATTCGCGTAACTTCGAACGCACTGGGTATCTTCGTGGCCGAAGCCACGACAGATCCCGCAACGTGGAACGCGGCACTCGCGCCGTGTATGACCGGTGCCGTGACAGCGGAGGCAGAGCGGTGCTCTGCCAGGCACCAACGCGAGTGCATGGTCCTCGCCGACGCGTAGCTGATGTGGAAGATCTTCTGTGGTGAGGCCAGGTTTCAAACATAAAGACACGAGTCTTGTGTGCGACCCTTTGTCACTGCATCCGGCTACACGCCACCTTTACTTTGACATTTCGGTCACTGTTCCGAAGGGTGCCAGCGCCGCTCGCACGTCCTCATCTGGTGTGATATGCAGCAGCCAGTAGATCGTCATGCGTACGTCTTGGTTGCGTGGGTCAATCACCAAACATCGCACCCCCTTCACACTTAACGCTTCCGTAGACAGGAACTTCTGCTTTTTCTTTTTCATCTTTGAAGGTGATTGATTTGATTGGCTCCTAAAGCCAACACTTCCGGCATCAGCTGCAGACAAGCTAGCGCGTCTCGAAAATGTTCTGCACGATAGGGTCTCGCCTTGACACCCCTGTGCAAAAATACGGTATTAGAGACGGTCGTACCTTTCGGCCATTGCGGCAAAATAATCTGATAATCCTGTGTAGCAGCATCCATAAACCTGAGACCGCGGCCCTTTTGGGCCGCAATATCCTCCCTTTCGCGAGCCGACATTCCGCGTCCGCACGCTGTGGTGGCCGGAAGTGGAATCCCCTAGACCAGCGACCCGAACATTAACGGAGAGCGTTTTCAATGGCTTCTAAGGGAGTGCAACAAAATCGGAGAAGCGCTTTAAAAAGCAGAATATTATTTTCTTTCCTCGTCAATGGGTGCTTGTGACAGTTTCCAGTAGGAAAGTCGCTGCTCAAAGAAAGTAAATTGCGACGCCTTTGCGATCTTCTCTGTAGTGATACTTATGCTCGAGGAAACAACCAATGAGTGGCCTCCTCCGCGATTTTAACGAGGGCTCTATGTGTACCTTAGCGAGAATCACGCCGATAGATTAACGAGCCGAGTTATCGCAGAAACTGTTTGCGGTTGCTGAAGGGCCTGTGCAACGCAAGTGAGGAGATGACTGAGAGAGCCGAATATTATTTTAGTTTCTTCGTGAGTGAGAACACTGTCGCGAAAAGAGTATACCGCGGGCCTCTTTACTTTCTTTCTGGGAATTTTGTGGGCTCCTCGACGCGGGGGGGAAACTTTTGTACACGAATAACCGCGACAGCGCCGCGGGCATGTGCTGCCGCCTGGCGACCGCCGCCGCCACGCCTGACATCACACGTGCACCTGACGCGACCTCTGCCCAAGCTCGGCTGTCAAAAGCTGATTAGTTATGGTCAGAGTGCTTTTGTGTACGGAGTGTTGACGCGACCATTTCTTGGCCCCTTAAACTCTGACGCGTATTGGATGTTGTCGGCCTGCCTGATTGGTCGGAGTAACGAAATAGCCCATTGGTGGAGAAATGTGTCTCTTGGATACTCTGTAAACTTATTTAAGGGATAGTTCGAGTAGTTTTTGAGGTGTGAGTAAGTAGACAGCAGCAGACGGCGCAACTTCACCAGGGGAGACCACGCCGGTCAGGCAGGCCGTCGACGACGGGTATGACATCGTTTTGTTTGTAGATATTTTGTACAGTCTAAACTTACGGCAAATGCCAAGTGAATTAACCTAGTTGTTCAAATGCTACTCTCGTCGTCGTACCGGCTGATTTTGACTTGTCCCTGCCAGAGCTCATCCCCATTCATCTTCGTCTCCCCGGTGAGCTGATGCGTCAGATATCGAACGGCTGCGTCACTTCGCTACAACACGTTCCAGTTTCGAGGAAGACCTAAGCGGTTCAAGTAACGCAAGTTGAGACAATTCGACGATGAACTATGAAATAATACTGATGCGGAGTAAAAAGCAATAAACGGGCTCGTCCGGGATTTGAACCCGGGACCTCTCGCACCCAAGGCGAGAATCATACCCCTAGACCAACAAGCTTCTTTTTTTTTATTGCCGGATTATCACAGATACTCCGGACATTCACCATACTAAGTTAAGAACAAAACAAAGTGTTACATAGTCATTACATATACTTCTCGAAATGCACGTGTCAAAAACGCTTTAAGGTCATCAGTGTATCCAGTACAGGTAACCAGTCTGGTGGTTCAGCCTGAGATTTATACACGTTTGTTATTTGAGAAACACTTTCGATAAAATATTGTCTGGCTGGTTAGGCGTCCACATCAGCATCTCGTACGGCCATTCCTGTTTTCCATATGCTGTGTAGGCTCAGCGTCATGATCATGTCATAGGGCACGTCGTTTTCTTTTTCAACTGGGAGAAAGCGGATACCGTAAGGTGATATATGGAGCTCTTTATTCAGCGCTCTCTGCAAGACATCCCAGTGGAATACTGCATCCCTTCAGTCTAAGAAAATGTGTTCGATTGTCTGAGGCTTTGAACAAATGAGACAATTAACTGACCACGGTACGAACAGTCCTCTCTCTTGCAACCACGGTTTAACTGGCAAGGTATTGGTATTGAGCTGAAAGAAAAACGTCTTAATTGAGGAGCGGACTGTCATTCTTTTAACACGTTTCAACATGTCTCCTTCCGAGCCTACACAACACATGGCACGATGTACGGGCACTGGCAACATAATATCAATCAGATCCCTGTATAAACGCCTTTTAGCTACAATTCTTACGTACTCCATTGAGAATCTCACTTTTAGCATTCGAAAAGGCATACCGACCTCACGAAGAAAGCCGCGAACACACCCTTTTTTTGTGACATCTGATACAACATCTTAAGCAATTACATCACTCATTCGTAATTTTAAAATTGTTCGCTGAAATCCGTTATTTTGGTCGCGCAAAAAATAAATCTTCACACAACTTGCTTGAGAAATAAATGACATAGACTTAGTCCGCCACTACGGACTGATCGAAATAAATGAGTTCTGCTGCATCTTTCCCATGTTGAACGCTACACGAACACTGCAAAGACTCTGTGCAAATTCTCCACGTTGGTACGAGACATAGAAAGCACTTGAAGAACATACCACACTTTCGCGACTAAAAACACGTTGCAAACTGTAGCACGAGCGAAACCGGAGAAATCCCGCCCCCCCCCCCCCCATTTATCTGCTTGTTCCCTAACAGGTTTTGTTTCCTCGTTCCACTATTACCCGCCGTGGTTGCTCAGTGGCTATGGTGTTGGGCTGCTGAGCACGAGGTCGCGGGATCGAATCCCGGCCATGGCGGCCGCATTTAGATGGGGGCGAAATGCGAAAACACCCGTGTGCTTAGATTTAGGTGCACGTTAAAGAACCCCAGGTGGTCAAAATTTCCGGAGTCCTCCACTACGGCGTGCCTCATAATCAGGAAGTGGTTTTGGCACGTAAAACCCCAAATATTATTATATCGTTCCACTATTGCGTGGTGTCGCGATGATGGTCTAATGGCACTCCGAGATATCTGACAGGTGTCACAGTCCATTTCATGTTAGCGAAATAATCTGAGGTGTTTTCCCACGGCCCATGCCAGAAGCCTAAACGTTTGTTCCAATTTATCATACTGCCCGTGAGCGAGGAAAAAAGTTCTTCATTAACGGTCTCCTTAACGCTTTCCTTATCGCCACGGAAGGCTGCTATGTCGTCAGCATAACACAGCATTTTAACTTCACTGGCGAGTAATTAGAAACCATGTATTGTGTCATTATTAAGAATCGTTAAGCAGAATTAGGTTCGAGAAAAATCGCAAACATAAATGATGATAACGGACACCCTTGCCTAATACTACACTGAACTTTGAAACTTTCGCTCACACTTTTCTTGACAATTATGCTAGCTGAACTGTGAGTGTAACACATTTTCACACCACTCGCAATCACAAACCCAACATTAATATATTCCAAAAGACTAAAAATAATTTGATGTGATACACGGTCGAAAGCTTTTTCTAGATCAAGCTGTTGCATTCATACCCGTTCTGAAAAGAAATGGCAGTATTCAAGTACACTTCTGGTAACATGAATGTTAGTAAATATAGAGTGCCCCCTGATCGCACATGTCTTGTGGGGTCCTACCAAAACACTTCTCAGGGTTTGTTATCTTTTTCCCAGTACTTTCCTAGATATCTTGTAATCTACATTGCTTAAGCTTATCGGTCGACAGGACGAGACCGATAGAAGTTTAGCTGGGTCATCTATCTTGGGTATTAATACAACGTGCGAACAGTTGAAAGATTGGGGCATTTCATCTTCATTATATGCTTCGGTTATTACATGATGCCGGGCTTTTGCCAGATCCACTTTAACAGCTTTGTAAAAACAACTGCTTAAGCAATCCGGGCCTGGAGATTTGCCCACGGATAACTCATCAATTGCATCTTCAAATGCGCGTACGGTAATATCTGTTTCAAGGCGGCTCTTCACGTCATCGTCTAACCTTGGCATTAAGTTGACATTAAGTTGACATTTTCAAAGGTGGTTGCAATATCAATTTTATGGCCTAACAGATTTTTAAACTACTCTACAAATGCAAGTTCAATTACCCGTTTGTCTTTTACAATAACACCCTCGTACTCTATTTCTTTTATTTCATTTTTGATGGCATAACTTTTCTCATCCGCTAGTGAGCGCTTGGTAGGCGTTTCTCCCAACCACAGTCTTTCGCCAAGAGCGCTAACAATAGCTCCCTCATATTTTTCGACATCTATTGTTTCCAGTTTGTTCTTGAGATCTTTAATTTCATTATTTAATGCCCCTCGTTGTGTGCCTTCTGCACTCAGAAATAGTCTAATTGACTACGGAGCACATTTTCTTTGTTTCTTTCACGGCGTCGTAGTGTGCATGCCCTCTCGATTGCAATGATTTCAATCTCTTGTTTGAACTGCTCCCATTCAGCGATGAAACTATCTGTTTTTTACAGTGGGCTTTCTATGCATTCTTTTGCTTTGCTCACAAAGTTATCATTGTTCAGAAGCTTATCATTAAGCTTCCAGAGTGTCCAACTGAATGACGACCCTTTGTGCTATGCTCCTAAGAAAACCATAAACAAACTGTGATTGATGAATGAAACATCTTTTACGTTGTAATCTTGGCACAGTGGCACTATATTTGCAGATACGCATTATCTGTCCAAGCGTGCATGGCTTGTGAGTTGGAAGTGAGTGTACGGTGGCCGTTTTCATCCAGCTGCAATATGACCAATAACTTCTAGGCAGTGATCCTGAATTGTCGCGCTTAATTTCATGGCACTATTATCGCGTACCGGTTCATTCTTTATTCTATGTGTTGAAAAGCACACAAAGTTAAAATCGCCAAGCATTAGAATCACTCTTTCGGATTTTAAAAAGGGTTCAAGGCGTTGAAAAAAAAGCTGAGCGCTCGGTTTCTCTGTTAGGCGCGTAGAAACATATTGCCCGCCACATCAAAGCAGAGAAAAGAAAATCACACACAACTAACCGCCCAGTTTTACACACAGTCACGGTCTCTACTACGATTCCCAGGGAGCTGCGTAGTAACAACGCACACCCTCCATACGAGCCTACTGCGTGGCACACACATACATAGTAGCGTCGAGTAAAAGGTTCGACCATGCGATCTGTTTGATCTTGGCTTTTGACTTTGGTTTCTTGCATTTCTACGATGTCGAGGTCATTTCGCAGTAAGAGACGGCTTACTTGGTACTGTCGACGCCTTGCAGAAAGGCACCGCACGTTTAACGTGCCTATGCTAAGCGGCGCGTCAAGCTTTACTGCCATTTATGAGAATGATCAAACACGTCCATGGCGCTGACCTTGTTCTGTGAGAGGCTGAACATTTTTGACTGGAAGCTTTTCTATCTTCAGTTGCCACGGGCAAACACACCATGGGTGCCTCAGATATAAGGAAGTAGGGTTCCAGCCCCTTAGCTTGTCCTCGCCCACTTTTAGCATGTGTAGCGTCGGAACCAGGAGGCTGACCCGGGCTTCACCGAACCAAGGGGCTACGTGCCCCCCGGAATATGGCGGTCCAGTGGTACGTTCGGCTGGAGCTTGAAGCTCGTGCTGCGCCTCTTAGGGGGTGGCTCGCCGGCAGAGGGCTCGTTTGAGGCCGCGTTCGCTGCTGCTGTTTCCTCACGTGTTCTCTTCCCTGCACCGGTCTTCGAATCCTTCATGTCGACATCTTCGGATTTCTCCAGAGGCGTTGACTGGCTCTTGATGGGTTTTTCTCTGAACTGTTGGACGCATTGGTTTTTGTCGAGGAGGCAGCGCAGGTTGTACAACTTGCTCACCGTTATCCTTTTTCTTTTTGTTTACGTTGGGCGAATGCAACGAAGGGGGTGTTTCCTCTTGTTCGGCTTCTCTGGTCTTGTTGGTGGCAACATCCTCAGCTTTCGATTCATCCATTTGTAGTTCTGAATTTTCATTCCACGCAGATTGGCCTGTAACCTTCGCGTAACTGTTCACGCACTCTTTCTCAGCGTCTGCACAGCGCGCACCGAGGAACACGACATTCGCGTCGTATGTGGCCAGTCCCTTTACACTGTGGGCAGAGCGGAGCTCTTCCAGCCACTACGACTAACGTCAGGTCACCTGCTACTCGTAGTTGACGTGGGACGCCTCCCTTCGTGTAGCCTGCCTTGAGCTCAAGACTGATAATACGCGTAGTAGAACCTTTGCTCGATAACCGTTCCGTTCGCTATCGCTCTTTTGCGACTTCGGTGACTTTTCCGTAAGGTGCAAACGCGGTCCCTATGTCTTCGTCGTCCACATAATGAAGGACCTAATGCAGCTTTAGCCGGACATCTTGGCTCTTTGGATCTACAACGAGACAACGGCGCTCCTTCACGGTCACTTCAGTTGCAGAAAGCCACCTATTCTTAGCCTCGGTATTCTTCAGCGTCACCGCCCACACGTGGTTCATTTGGTATGCACCTAACGCTTTAACGTCAGGGAGCATTGCAACAGCACCAAGTGCTTCACGAATATCTTCTGCACGGTAGGGTCTTCCACGAACATCCGCATGAAAAAATACAGCGTTTAGAACAATACGACCGGTTGGTAGAGCAGGTAACATAATTTCATAATCCTGGTTGGCACTGGCTGCATACATGTTTCCACGGCTAGACATAGACGCTGACACCGCCCCCGAGGAGCGAAACATTCCTCGACCGTTCACGGCCGTTGCGGGAAGTGCAATCACCCTAGACCAACGAGCCGATTGTTCACCGTGAGCGTTTTCGATGGCTTCTAGGGAGTGCAACAAAATCGGACAGGCGCTTCTGAAAAGCTAAATATTATTTTCTGTCCTCGTCACTGGAGTGCTTGTTACAGTTTCCAGCGGGAAATTCGCTGCTCAAATAAAATAAATTGCGATGCATTTGCGCTCTTCTCTGTAGTGATACTGTAGTAATACTTATAATTGAGGAAACAATCAATAAGTTCAACAACCGCCGCGATTTGAACGAGGGGTCTCTGCGTACTTTAGCCAGAATCATACCAATAGATTAACGAGCCGAGCTGCCGCAGAGACTGCTTGCGGTAACTGAAGGGCCTCTGCAACACAAGTGAGGATATAACTGAGAGAGCAGATTAATATTTTCCTTTCTTCGTGAGTGAGAGCTCGTTCCAGTTTCGAGGAAGACCTACGCTGTTCAAGTAACGCAAGTTAGGATAATTTAGCGTTAGACTCTGAAGTAATACTAATGCGGAAGGGAAAAGCAAAAAATGGGCTCGTCCGGGATTTGAACCCGGGACCTCTCGCACCCGAAGCGAGAATCATACCCCTAGACCAACGAGCCGAACGTTGACGGAGAGCGTTTTCGAGGGCTTCTAAGGGAGTGCAACAAAATCGGACAGGTCCTTCTAAAAACCGGAATATTAATTTCTGTCCTCGTCACTGGGAGCTCGTTACACTTTCCAGTGGGAAATTCGCTGCTCAAGTAAAATAAATTGCGATCCATTTGCGCTCTTCACTGTAGTGATACTTATGCTTGAGGAAACAATCAATCAGCGGTCTCCAGCGCGATTTGAACGACGCGTCTCTGTGTTCCTTAGCGAGTATCATGCCAATTGGTGCACGGGCCCAGCTGTCGCAGAGACTGCTTATGGTGGATGAAGGGCCTGGGCAACACAAGTGAGGAGATAACTGAGAGAGCAGATTAAAAGCTTCGTTTCTTCGTGAGTGAGACCTCGTTGCAGTTTCGAGGAAGTCCTACGCTGTTCAGGTAACGCAAGTTAGGATAATTTAGCGTTAGACTCTGAAGTAATACTAATGCGGAAGGGAAAAGCAAAAAAATGGGCTCGTCCGGGATTTGAACCCGGGACCTCTCGCACCCTAAGCGAGAATCATACCCCTAGACCAACAAGCCGACTTTATTTTTCTTTATTACATGGAAAAGAAAACTGAAGGTGTATTACAAAGTGGACAAAACTACACACTTAAAACTCAGGCAAACACACACGTGCATCCAACAAGTGCATCCAGTCTGGCGGAGGGTCCTGCACGGCGTACACACTTCTTACATACGCAGCACTTTCGCGAAATAAGGATTTTGTAGTTCGTGGGCTTTCGGCATGGCGTTCACAGAGTATACTTCTCCACAGGCTATATAAACCAAGTACAATGAACATGTCATAGGGAGGACCACCTGTAACCTTAAACGGCAGAAACCTAATTGAGTATGGAGTCATGTCAATGTCCTTTTTAAGTGTCCGTTGGAGAATGTCCCAAAAAAATACAGCGTCCCTACAGTCTATGAAACAGTGATCTATGGTTTCGGCACGTGGACAGAGCCGACAGTTTGTGGACCACGGCACAAAGCAACCCCTCGAATTCAACCAAGCTTTAACAGGGAGTGTTTCCGAATGTAATTTAAAGAAAAAAGTTTTTACTCCAGGAGGCACACACATTTTTCGGACGCGTTTAAGTACATCCTGATAAGGTCGATTTAAATAAGGTGCACGATACAAAGGATCTGGGAAAATAGAGTCAACCAGTGCCGCAGAAATTGCTTTTCGACTCGCTGTGAACACGTACTCCAGGCTGAATCTAACTTTCAAGAAAAGCAATGTATCAACAACCTCCTTGAGAAAGCCCCAAGGAGCCTGTGGGACATCTTTGACATTTGATGACACTACTATGTTAGGAACATAATGAACTAAACGCAGTTGCAACATTTCACGCAAGAACGGATGGTCACTGCCTCGAAAGAAAAACAGGCGAGAAACAATTTGCCTGACGAAGAGGTGTACTAATCCTAGACCACCACTTTCAAGGGGGAGAAACAGATTGTCGCGCCGCATCCATTCACATCTCGAACTCCAAATGAATGTTGCAAATACGCGATGCAGGGCCTGAAGGCGAAGTCTTGAGCAGTGCAGTACTTGGAGCACATACATAAGACGGGAAGCTAAGAAAACGTTACACACTTCAGCACGAAAAACACTGAAAAATTCCGCCCTCGCCATGAATTCGCTTTACGTTGAATTTTGCCAACTTCTCCCGACCAATGAGCGTTGCTATTTCTATATTGTGAGAGAGGCACACCTAAATAACGCAGATCTTCTTTCCATTGAATTCCTGCGTAATGTGATGGCATTGTGGCCCATAATCCAAACCAAAAACCTGAACTTTTTTCAAAGTTAACGCTTGCACCAGAAGCAGCACAAAATTCTTCTGTAATTGCAAGAGCAGTGTTTACACTCTTTTTATCGGTACAGAAAAAGGCCACGTCGTCTGCATACGCAAGAACCCGAACCTCATTAGTCAGTAATTTAAACCCTTGGAAATTTTTTTCTTTAAGAATGCCCATACAAAGTGGCTCTAAATACAAGCAGAACAGAAGCGGTGACAAGGGGCATCCTTCTCGTACTGATGATAAAAGCCTAATCGGATCGGAGAGAGAGCCATTCACTATAAGCCGCGTTGAGCCATTAGCATAACATATCCTCACGCCTCTAAGGAGCAGAGATCCGATATTTATATGCTCTGGTAAAGTAAACAGGAAGTAGTGATTCATCCTATCGAACGCCTTAGCCAGATCTAGCTGTACCATTGCCACCAGTCCAATCCCCTCAGCTACACACTCTAGCACCGATCTCGCAACATGAATGTTCATCTGAATGACCGTCCCCTGATGCCACATGTTTGATGATCACCGACCACAGATCTTACTACAACTTGCAAACGGTTAGCTAATGCCTTAGCAAAAATTTTAAAATCCACATTGCATAAGGAGATAGGACGATATCCGTCAACTTTTTGCAATTTCTGTTCATCATCGGTTTTGGCTATAAGGATGGTGTGTCCTTCGTACATTGTGGCGGTTAGGTACCCTACTTCCAAGGCCTCTCGGTACACCTGAAGTAATAATGGCGATAAGAGGGAACGAAAACACTGATAAAATTCGGCAGTAAGGCCATCCGGGCCGGGCGTTTTGCCCTTCTCTAACGAATCGATGCATGAAGTTAACTCATTGATATCAATGTTTTCGTTTGTATAATCGTACTCATCCTGATTTAACTGGGGCAGCAACGATACAATTTTTTTGGCAGCATCTGTATCCAATGGCATATGGTCTCGGAATAGTTTTTGGTAATGTTCAAAAAATGCTTTAGTTATTAGAGTGGGCTCGTTAACAATGATTCCACCATACTCTATTTCTAGTATTTGTTTAGACAGCGCGTGTCGGCGCTCATCACCAAGGGCCCTACTGCAAGGCTGTTCCTCCAGGAAACGCTGCTCTCGCGCCCGCACTAGTGCACCTCTGTATTTCTCTGCGTTCAAAGTTTGTAACTGTGCCTTGACCTTATGAATATCATCAATATATTGACCCGGATGTATGCATTCAAGCTCATGCAACTCACTCAAAAGTCTATACAATGCTTTGTAATTATTCTTTTTTTCAAAGGCTAATATTGATGATTCTTCGATAGCTATAATTTTAGCTTCCTGTTTGAATATTTCCCACAAAGCAAAGAGTGGCAAGTCTTTGCGGCAAGACACATGAGCTATAAGCTCAGTAATACGATTTAAGAAACACTCACGCGAAAGTAACTGGTTATTAAACTTCCACAGCTCCCAGCACATACGCCGACTTTGGTACCGACGGCTGCCAAAAGATGCTGAGAATAGGCAATGGTCACTAAAGAATATAGGATGCACAGTGTAACCATGAATAAGTGGTAGCGCGCTAAGTGAAACGTAAATTCGGTCAAGCGTTGCGTGCGAGGTACCTTGGAAGTGCGTATATCGACATCCCGCCTTTTCATTTTCCCCAATGTCCACAAGCTGATAATCACATATCAAGCGTTGCAACGCATCACTACTTGGATCATGTCTCAGCTTCAGTGACGTACGATCTTGCGCGTTACATACACAATTAAAGTCTCCAAAGAGGACCAATACACGATCAGTACTGAAATGATTTTCTAGAGATAAGAAGAAACACTCGCGTTCACGTAACTTGTTCGGGGCATAAATACACACAAATCTAAAGCTCTTGCCACTGATAACAATATCGCAGCAGATTAGGCGCCCTTCCCTATCTATAAACAAATGTAGGAAATCACACTGTAAATGTTTGCGAACAAATAACATACAGCCTGCGGAAACGCCTACTGCATGGCTGACACAAACATTATAGTCAGACATGAATGGAGATAGAGCTACTTCTGTGTTTTCGTCGGATTCAATCTTTGTTTCTTGGATAGCAGCAATATCTAATTTTCTATTGCGTAACAAATGAAGAAGCTGTACTTGCCGTCGCTTACTTCGTAAGCCACGGACATTTAAAGTGCCAAAATGGAAGGGAAGAGCGCCCGCCATGATTACCTATGTAGGTGCAGCGTCTAAACGCTGCTCCAGAGGTGCACCACTCCCTTCTTGATGAGGTGAAGCACTATGGACTTTTTGGTGCACGTTAACACAAGGGACATCAGCAGGTGTAGGTGTTCCCCGGAGCGGTTTTGTCAACTTTGACACCTTGGGAACGCGAGCCTCCTTTGCCGAGGGCGATGGATTGTTGGATGGCGCTGGACGCTTCTTGGCG
The DNA here is from genome assembly GCF_050947875.1 of Dermacentor variabilis. Taxonomy (NCBI): domain Eukaryota; kingdom Metazoa; phylum Arthropoda; class Arachnida; order Ixodida; family Ixodidae; genus Dermacentor; species Dermacentor variabilis. Next base: position 68,393,342 of record NC_134574.1, read on the forward strand.
GCCTCGCACATCGATCCAGATTTCACTGACAGTGGGCGATCTTGAACTGGTGGAGATTCTGCCCAAGACACAGTTGGTTCGTCGTCAGGTGCCTTAGTCTCCTCCTCGGTCGCAGGCTTCTGGCTGAGGCTAATGTCAGCCGATGACGGTTTAATCTGTTCTTGTCGATGAGTCTCAGGGAGTGTTTCTCCAGTTGCATCCACAACTTCGCTCACGTCCATGAGATGATCGGTGATGGTATCAGCCTCAGCTGGTCTATTTCCACGAAGCTTGTCAGCGTAGGTTCCGACGCATGCATCTGCAGGGTGACCGTAGCGGTGACAGTTACTGCAGCGTGGTGTTCGACATTGTCGCCGGATATGCCCAACTCTGTTGCACCGGAGGCAAAGTAGAGGGCGGCCAGGTACCAAGATAAGGCACTGGTGGCCATATATGCTCAACAGATGTGGCAGATTACCGGCTGAAACGCCATCTTTCAATGTGAACGCCATGTCTCGGTTAGTCATTTGCCAGCCCTCCATGCCGTCACACCGCCACATTTCTCTCGTGATGGACTGCACTGTGCCATATGGCTCTAGCGCTTCAACAACCCGTCTCTGTTCGAGGTGTGGGGGAAGCCAAAGAAGCTTCATCTTGATATTCTTGCATCCCGGGTCAATGACAAGGCACTTGAGGCCTTTCACCAACAACATGCCTTTGTCGACAAGTTTCTGTTTCGCGATGCTATTAACACGTGTCACCAACCACAAATGGCTCATCTAGTATTGTCCAGCGCCGAGTATTTCAGTTGCATTTAGCACTGAAAGGAGAGCATCGCGAAAGTCCGGGGCTCGATACGGCCGCCCTGCCAGGTCAGCATGCAGGAAAACTGAATTGAGGACGGTGTTGCCAGTCGGTAGACGAGGAAGAACGACTTTATAATTACCGGAATCGGTAGATGACGGTGGGTGTGATCCTCGGCCAAGGACCGATGCGCTCTTTCCAGCGGAGCTCAGCGCAAACGTGGCCGTAAGAACAAGCCTCTTCTTCTTTGTGTAGACCAACGAGCCGACCGTTAACGGAGAGCGTTTTCGAAGGCTTCTAAGGGAGTGCAACAAAATCGGACAGGTCCTTCTAAAAACCGGAATATTATTTTCTGTCCCCGTCACTGGGCGCTCGTTACAGTTTCCAGTGGGAAATTCGCTGCTCAAATAAAATGAATTGCGATGCATTTGCGCTCTTCAGTGTAGTGATACTTATAGTTGAGGCAACAATCAATCAGCGGTCTCCTGCGCGATTTGAACGAGGCGTCTCTGTGTTCCTTAGCGAGTATCATGCCTATTGGTTCACGAGCCCAGCTGTCGCAGAGACTGCTTATGATGGATGAAGGGCCTGGGCAACACAAGTGAGGAGATAACTGAGAGAGCAGATTAAAAGCTTCGTTTCTTCGCGAGTGAGACCTCGTAGCAGTGTCGAGGAAGTCCTACGCTGTTCAGGTAACGCAAGTTAGGATAATTTAGCGTTAGACTCTGAAGTAATACTAATGCAGAAGGGAAAAGCAAAAAATGGGCTCGTCCGGGATTTGAACCCGGGACCTCTCGCACCCGAAGCGAGAATCATAACCCTAGACCAACGAGCCGAACGTTGACGGAGAGCGTTTTCGAGAGCTTCTAAGGGAGTTCAAAAAAGTCGGACAGGTCCTTCTAAAAACCGGAATATTAATTTCTGTCCTCCTCACTGGGCGCTCGTTACAGTTTCCAGTGAGCAATTCGCCGCTCAAATAAAATAAATTGCGATCCATTTGCGCTCTTCACTGTAGTGATACTTATGCTTGAGGAAACAATCAATCAGCGGTCTCCAGCGCGATTTGAACGAGGCGTCTCTGTGTTCCTTAGCGAGTATCATGCCAATTGGTGCACGAGCCCAGCTGTCGCATAGACTGGTTATGGTGGATGAAGGGCCTGGGCAACACAAGTGAGGAGATAACTGAGAGAGCAGATTAAAAGCTTCGTTTCTTCGTGAGTGACACCTCGATGCAGTTTCGAGGAAGGCCTACGCTGTTAAGTTAACGCAAGTTAGGATAATTT